>NC_133324.1:896037712-896337712 GCF_042186555.1 Aquarana catesbeiana | reverse complement strand
ACTCCAACAATGGGGCACTATTCCTCCCAATGATACCAATGATGGGGTACTGTTCCTCCCAATGATGGTGCACTGTTCCTCTCAACGATACCAATGATGGTGCACTGTTCCTCCCAATGATACCAATGATAGGACACTATTCCACCCAATGATACCAACGATGAGGCACTGATCCTCCCAATGGTACCAACAGTGGGGCACTATTCCTCCAACTAATACTAAATATGATGTGCACTCCCACTGATGCCAGGAACATTTTCACTACTGTTGTCCACAATCCGGCCCCCTAAAGTCTAAAGAACTAACTGGCCCTTTGTTTAGAACATTTGGAGACGCCTGATATATTGCAAGAGCTTGCCTGATTGGATTCAAATTGATTGGATAGCTAGGGTTTGCCCTCACATTAAATAGGTTTGCTAGATCTAAAGTTGATTGTACAGTGAAAATGTAATGTGTATGGTGAGCCTAACAGCCTGGAGAACATCATATTATCAGGTCCTAATCTATATCAGGTTTTTCTAACCTAGCATAAAAGGGAAACATTTTATTTATTTTCAGTGGGTACAAATACGACTATGTGGTCACATTTAGACAATAGTCATTTTTTACAAGCCTTCCATTGTTTTTACATGCTTGCTTGTCCATAGATTGGTTATTACTTAGTTAATTGAAGAAAGACACAAGTGCGATTAGCCAAAAGAAACAGTAAATAAATAAATAAATAGAAAACCTCCATATACATAATCCCATACCCACAGTTGATCCAGAGGAAGGCAAAAAAAATCCTATAAAGCATGATTCAATTTGCGTCAGTGGCGGAAATAAATTATTGATTCCCCAAAAGCAACCAGATATTCCCTGGAATAATCTCTGGTGTCTGAAATACTGATATATGAATAGTCCTGCTAAGGGTCATCTGTATACTGTATTGGTATACAGTGCCTTGAAAAAGTATTCATACCCCATTGACATTTTTTTTCACATTTTGTCATGTTACAACCAAAAATGTATATGTACAAAATATGTTTTATTTGGATTTTATGTGATAGACCAACACAAAGGGACACAGGATTGTGAAGTGGAAGGAAAATGATAAATGGTTTTCAAAATAATAATAATTTTTACAAATAAATATGTGAATAGTGTGGCGTGCATTTGTATTCAGCCCCCTTTACTCTGATACCCCTAACTAAAATCTAGTGGATCTAATTGCCTTCAGAAGTCACCTAATTAGTAAATAGAGTCCACCTGTGTGTAATTTAATCTCAGTATAAATATAGCTGTGAAGCCCTCAGAGGTTTGTTAGACAACCTTAGTGAACAAACAGCATTATGAAAGCCAAGGAACACACCAGACAGGTCAGGGATAAAGCTGCGGAGAAGTTTTAAGCAGGGTTAGATTATAAGAAAAAATATCCCAAGCTTTGGACATCTCACGGAGCACTGTTCAATCCATCATCCGAACATGGAAAGAGTATGGTACAACTGCAAACCTACCAAGACATGGCCGTCCACCTAAACTGACAGGGCGGGCAAAGAAAAGCATTAATCATAGAAGCAGCCAGGAGGCCCATGGTAACTCTGAAGGTTCTGCCCAGATCCACAGCTCAGGTGGGAGAATCTGTCCACAGGACAACTATTAGTCATGCACTCCACAAATCTGGCCTTTATGAAAGGATGGCAAGAAAAAAGCCATTGTTGAAATAAAGCTATAAGAAGTCCCGTTTACAGTTTGTGGGAAGCCATGTAGAGGACACAGCAAACATGTGGAAGAAGGTGTTCTGGTCAGATGTGGGCAAAATGAAACTTTTTGGTCAAAAAGCAAAACGCGATTTGTGGTGTAAAACTAACACTGCACCCTGAACACACCATTCCCGCTGTGAAACATGGTGGTGGCAGCATCATGTTGTAGGGATGCTTTTCTTCAGCAAGCACAGGAAAGCTGGTCAGAGTTGATGGGAAGATGGATGGAGCCAAATACAGGGAAATCAGAAGAAAACCGAAAACAAAAATCCATAAGCGCTAAAACTATTGGTCATGTGTAGGAATGTCATAATCCAACAAGGTTTGATGGACTGAACCCAGTGCAGCTGTAAACCAATGGAACATTGGATATTCAAAAAGAAGGCAACTTGGAGAAGGCGCTCTATAAGTCAAATCCAAAAAGTGCACGAAAAACCATAAATTAGATAATTGATAGTTTATTGCACTTGAGATCAATCAAGCAAGAACTAAAGGAAAGTATATAAAACTGTATTGGTCAAGGTATGACACAAATGGAACAATGTTATTAAAAAGCAAGTACTAAAAGGCAAACGATACCACTTGATGGCTTCCGGGTAGAGTAGGGTTAACACGTTCCAAACGGCTGGCTGGTGAAACATGGAGAAAGGGTGTTAGCCATGTTGAGCCTGATGAAAACCCGATTGGAGAAGGTTACAGCCCTCTGCCAGCAGATTGAGCTGAAACTAAACCTGTATCCAGAGATGGTAAATCATGGAGAGCAGGGAATGACACCGCCAACAAGCTGGGGATTCCTGGGTTAGTAACAGGAGGAAGAAAACATCACCCGTGCAGGTGGTGTGAACACGGATTCCGGTGGACACTGCCTGTTGTGGCCAGTGTCTGAACTGATAACACAGGGGAGCCGGGCTGTGCTGCAACTGCTGGGTGGTGTACGTCTCAGCCTCCAATTTGGGGGAATTGAGCACCGCCAGACAGACCGGGCACGCTGGGTGACGTCACCGAGCGCCAAAGTCCTTGATAAAGGACGGAGGTTCACGACCCTAAACAAACAACCAGAGCTACAATGAAATGGTTTAGATCAAAGCATATTCATGTGTTAGAATGGCCCATTCAAAGTCCAGACCTAAATCCAATTGAAAATCTGTGGCAGGACTTGAAAATTGCTGTTCACAGATGATCTCCATCCAATCTGACAGAGCTTGAGCTATTTTACAAAGAAGAATGGGCAAAAATGCCACTCTCTAGATGTGCAAAGCTGGTAGAGACATCCCCCAAAAAGACTTGCAGCTGTAATTGCAGTGAAAGGTGGTTCTACAAAGTATTGACTCAGGGGGGCTGAATACAAATGCATGCCACACTTTTCACATATTTGTTTGTAAAAAAGTTTGAAAACCATTTATCATTTTCCTTCCACTTCACAATTATGTGCCACTTTGTGTTGGTCTATCACATAAAATTCCAATAAAATACATTTACGTTTTTGGTTGTAACATGAAAAAATGTGGAAAATTTCAAGGGGTATGAATACTTTTTCAAGGCACTAAAGGTATTGTGATTGGTATTAGTGCATCTAAACCCAAGAACAAATATTTTAAATATAACAAATATATACTGGGCCTTAAATGTGCTGGCTGCATTCATTTTCTTTTTTTCTGTATTTTTTCTTTTATTTCACCTGTTGATCCTACAAGTAATACACTGTTTGTTCTAGGTTGACAACACCATATTTTCAGCATATCTGCCCCAGTCCCCAGGACATGACCTGTCACTCCTGCACACGACCTACTCTTAACAAGCCCACATCCAGATCATGCACATTTTCTGAACCGTCCCATCTAGGTCACACCCACTTTTCAGGTTGTCCTGCCCCTTATGATGCTGGACCCACCCACTTGCAGGCGTGCTCACCTCCATTAATACCCTATTTTAGCACATACTCAGTAACCCAAATAAGAATGATGGTGTGATCTTTGGGATAGAATACTTAGATATGGGACTGTACTGGAAAAGCCAGGACAGTTGGCATCCATGCAGCACCCACTCATCACACTGTATCTATGGAAGAGCAGGATTGCCATTCCCCTCTTCTCGTAGTTCACAGAGAGAACAGAGCACAATGTAAGTGATAACATCCTGTGTTCCCTCAGTTGCTTTTATCAGCTCACGTGATTTCTGGTAGGATCAACGGGCAATTCTTGCACTACAGATACAGCAAAACTGACAAAATGGGAGCAAATAACAGCAGTTCATTGTGAGGGTTCGCATACACTTTAATTAAACCATTTACTTGCCAAGGGCAAGCTATTTAAAGTTCATTTTATTAACTTCATAGCATATAAAACAGACATGCTTTGACCCGTCTCTGGCCATAGATATAGATTGCATCACTGCCACATACAATGGAATCAGGAAATGATGACATGCATCTGCTGTTTTTATATATGCCATGAAGTAAGCCTTTCATAGACTGCTCTTGGATGTGCGATCGTTTCACATTGACTGGATCCAGGGGGCAGCATTCATGTCTATGGTTATCTTTACAAACTAGGCCTAGAAGAAAATACGAATATGTTCAGATAATTGTTAAACCTTCATTATTATTTGTAGACTAAGAAGAAGTTGGAGACTTTAATGATTTCTCATTTTCAGTGGGTAATAATCAATTAAAGTAGATTTATGGATGGAACATAATTTGTATGACTAGTGACCCTAAGTGTGATAACAGCCCATTTGTAACACTGCAGCAGCCCCCTTGTAGCATTGAGGCAGTTCCTGGTAACAATGTAACAGTTCCCCTATAACATTGCAGCAGTTCCCTTGTAACACTACAGCAACCCGCTTGTAGTATTGCAGCAGGTCCCTTGTAACAATGTAACAGTTCCCTTGTAACACTGCAGCAGCCCCTTTGTAGCATTGAGGCAGTTCCCTTGTAACAATGTAACAGTTCCCTTGTAACACTGCAGCAGCCCTCTTGTAACATTGCAGCAGTTCCCTTGTAACACTCAGCAGCCCCCTTGTAGCATTCCAGCAGTTCCCTTGTAACAATGTAACAGCCCCCATGTAACATTGTAGCAGCCCCTCCTGTGACACTGCACCAGCTATCTTGTAATATTGCAGCAGCCCATTTGTGACACTTCAGTAGCCCCTTTGTAACAATGCAGCCCCCCCATAATCACATTGTAGCAGTTCCCTTGTAACCCTTTCATGCCTAATGCCGCATACACACGACCGGACTTTCCGGCAGAAAAGGTCTGACGGAATAATTCCGTCGGACATTCCGATCGTGTGCGGGCTTCATTTGACTTTTTCTTTCTAAAATTCTGACGGACCTAGAAATAGAACATGTTTCAAATCTTTCCGACGGAATCAGTTCCTATCTGGAAAACTTTGCTATTCCGATGGACCAAAAACTACGCAAGGGCAGCTATTGGCTACTGGCTATTGAACTTCCTTTTTCTAGTCCCGACGTATGTCATCGCGTTCTAAACGATCGGACTTTGGTGTGATCGTGTGTAGGCAAGTCCGTTTCAGCGGAACTCCGTCGGAAAGACCGTCTGAGTCTATTCTGATGGAAAGTCATGTACGTGTGTACGCGGCATAAGCCTTTTTCTGACACTTGGTGTTTAACAGCTTCAGATCCGGGCCATTGCCAAATGACGGCAACAGCGCGGATCTAAATTGCCGGGACGACGTCTATTGACGTCGTCCCGTGCATGAGCGGCCTGCGCGCCCCCTGCAGGGCGTGCGCGGCGCGCTCGGTGATCAGCGAGTCTATGAGACTCGCCTGATCACAGATCAGAGTAAGGGGTTGGTCCCGACCCCTTACCACATGATCAGCTGTCAGCCAATGACAGCTGATCATGTGATGTAAACAGAGCCGGTAATCGGCTATTTTTCCTCCTCGCGCTGACAGCGCGAGGAGGAAAAAAAAAACCCGATCACCGGCGGCCGTGATCGGGACATCAGTCCCGATCACGGCGATCTTCTAACACAAGGCAATAGGCAGCAGTGCTGCCTACCAGTGCCCACCAGCGTCACCCATCAGTGCCCACAGTGCCAACAATCAGCGCCACCCATCAGTGCCCACAGTGCTACCCATCAGTGCCCACAGTGCTACCCATCAGTGCCCACAGTGCCACCCATCAGTGCCCACAGTGCCACCCATCAGTACCACCCATCAGTGCCACCCATCAGCACCCACATCAGTGCCACCCATCAGCACCCACATCAGTGCAACCTATCAGTGCCCATCAGTGTCACCTACCAGTGCCCATAAGTGCCCATCAGTGCCACCCATCAGTGCCCCCCCCATCCGTGGTACCTATCCGTGCCACCCATCCGTGCCACCCATCCGTGCCACCCATTCGTGCCACCCATCCGTGCCACCCATCTGTGCCACCCATCCGTCCCACCCATCCGTGGCCATCAGTGCCGCCTCATCTGTCCCCATCAGTGCCGCCTTATCTGTCCCCATCAGTGCCGCCTTAACTGTGCCTATCAGTGCCGCCTTAACTGTGCCCATCAGTGCCGCCTTATCTGTGCCTATCGGTGCCCATCAGTGCAGCCTATCAGTGCCCACCAGTGCTGCCTCATCAGCGCATATCAATGAAGGAGAAAAATTACCTGTTTGCAAAATTTTATAACAAACTATTAAACATGATTTTTTTTTTCAAAAATGTCCATCTTTTTTTGTTTGTTTAGCAAAAAATAAAAATCCCAGATGTGATCAAATACCACCAAAAGAAAGCTCTATTTGTGGGAAAAAAATGATAAAAATTTCATTTGGGTACAGTGTTGTATGACCGCGCAATTGTCATTCAAAGTGCGACAGTGCTGAAAGCTCAAAATTGGTCTGGGCAGGAGGGGGGTTGAAGTGCCCAGTAAGCAAGTGGTTAAGTTAAAATCAGTATTTTCTGCTAGAAAATGACTTAGAACCCCCAAACATTATATATATATATATATATATATATATATATATATATATATATATATATTAGCAGAGACCCTAGAGAATAAAATGGCAATCTTTGCAATATGTTATGTCACACGGTATTTGCGCAGCGTTCTTTCAAATGCAATTTTTTGGGAAGAAATACATTTTCATGAATTAAAAAAAAAAAAAAAAAAAACAGTAAAGTTAGCCCAATTTTTTTGTATAATGTGAAAGATGATGTTACACTGAGTAAATAGATGCCTAACATGTCATCCTTTAAAAGTGTGCATGCTCGTGGAATAGCGACAAACTACGGTACTTTAAAAGTTACAGAGGATGTAAACATCCCTTGTGACAGTAATAGACTGTGACAGGTACTCTTTATGGAGGGATCTAGGGTCTGTAGACCTCAAATCCCCCCTTTGCACTTAAAAGCATTAAAAATGCCATGACATCGCTTCCGGGTCTCTTGATCCGAGACCCGATCAAAGCCGATTCCGGCTTTGTTCGGGTCTCCAGCCAGCCAGCAAACGTGCCAGCTAGTCGCAGGAGAGGGACAGGAGAGCCCGGGCAAGCTGCTGAAGGCGGTGGGAGGGAGGGGGACCTCCCTTCCCACTGCTTGTAATAGCAGCCGAGAAGTTGCTTAGCCGCATTGGTTGTTATTACAAGAAAGCTGACCGCTGGCTCTAAAAAAATGTACAACCCCCTGAAGCCGAAGGCGCATATTTGCATTATGTAGACGTCAAGGGGTTAAAATTGTAGCAACCCCATTGTAGGAGGGGTGTAGCGTGGTGCGGAGACAGTAACTCACACAGGCTAGTGCAATAAGAACGTGTATTGAAGCAAAGCAGTGACAGTTCACAACAAACCCAGTGGGAAAGCTACCCAGCCGTGTACACACATAGTTCCAGTAGCGTGACAGGAGCAGGTTCCAGTCAGAATGACAGCGTCTTTTACGGGGGTGCAGAATGCGCCCCCCCCCCCCGTAAAAAAAAGTGCCCAACCGGGCAGGTGTCCAGAAGAGATGCAGCCCTTTGCTTACCCTCCTCGTCAGGAACCTTTCCCTAACTCTAGTACTGACCCTAACAGACGGGGTACCTGTCCCTACACTGTCCACTCGCAAAAAGCACGCCAACCCCAGGAGCCAGGGCCCTAAATAGGCTCTGGTTGACCCTTGATGACTGCTTGAGTAACATAGGAGGCAGCATCCAATGAGATAGCTTCTCCATACCATAGAGCAGCCTAGTTCCTCCTGAATTCATCTCCAACAACAGTGCTGATGCGGAAAGCACCCCTGCCATGAAGAAAGTAGACTGCACCTGCCTACACCTTTGTGACACCTTAGCAGCCCCCTTGTAACATTGCAGCGGTTCCCTTGTAACATTGCAGCAGTTCCCTTGTAACACTACAGCAGCCCCATGGAAACAATGCAGCAGGCCCCTTGTAACACTGCAGCAGCCCCATTGAAACAATGCAGCAGGCCCCTTGTAACACTACAGCAGCTCCTTTGCAACAATACAGCAGCTGTGAACAACAGGCTTTGTTTACAATGCACTTCTGAATGAGCACCAAGACATCTAGATCAGTCATTCTCAACCTTTTTTTTACTCCAGAGGAACCCTTAAAATAATTTTCAGGTCTCAGGGAACAAATGCTAAAATTAATTCATCTGAGACCAGTGGCAGAATGCCCCTTATCTTTGGTGGTCAATGGGAAGAATGCTTCATATAAAGGTGGTCAGTGAAAAGAATGTCCCCCATACAGTGGTGGTCAGTGAGTATGGTTGCCACCTTATCCCTTTAAAACCCAGCACATATTAATTACACAGGTTGTGTGGCTGATTAAGGTGGTAATTAAACTAATTTGTGCCTGACCTGCATTAAATTAGCCTCAGAACTTGTGTTATTTATATGTGTTCAGGTTTAAAGGGATGAGGCGGCAAGCCTATCAGTGTGAAAAATACCTCCCTTACAGTAAAGGTCAGTGGGAATGAGTGCCTACATACATAGGTTAACAATGGGAAGAATTCCCTCTCGTGGTGGTGGTCAAAAAGTCACCCTTACAGAGAACTAAAAAGATCATTGGTGTCATGCCACTGGTTCTGCCAAGTGGTGTTGGACCCAAAACTATGCAGGTACTATCAGATGGGAGGTCAATTAGCCATAACTTGAGGAACCCCTAGCATTCTCTGAAGAAACTCTAGAGTTCCATGGAGTCCTGGTTAAGAATACCTAATCCAGATGATCTGTCAAGAAGCAATACCAGTTTTCACCAGCAGAGGCTGCTATGCTAGAAGCCAGGTGGTTTTATATGAAATTGTTGCTAACCAGGGATAGCATTTTATCTCAATTATCTAGACTTCTAAAATAACTATTACTTCGGTGACAGCTATTGATTTTGCTTTGCTATAAATCCAGTTGTAATATACGTTTGCTGGTCCCTTAAATCCTTCTAAGCTAATTGTCTCCAGCTGCATGTTTCACACTTATCACCTGTTCTTTGTTAGCATACATGATTGAAAAACCTTGTTCTGCTTTGTCCAGAGTCCTCTGCTGCTTATCGCCACCACCAAAACTGCCTGCAGCGAGGGCTGATATTTGTATTTCCTAAGCACATATTCTTTCAAGTCTGCGTAGGATGGGCTGTATTCATTTCTCTGTAACAGAATGCTGAAACAGGAGATGAAAAGGTGTAAATGTTAGTGGATTTACTTTGCTACTGAATCATGCAAAATAATTTTTTTCTCTTGTTTTCTGTATTGTATCCCTGTGACAGTAAATCCATGATTCACCTAGTGTTTTTAACTACTTGTAGACCCTTTACTGTTTAAATAAACCCTGGAAGGATTCACTTAGGCGTCTAGGATGTCTGTATACACTCTATGGCCGAACAGTTGGGGACAACTATATGAGCTTGTTGGAAATCCCTTTCTAATACCAGTATTGGTAAGTGGTATTCAAGGTTCGGCTTTAAAAAAAAAAACAAACAAACAAACATGTCACTGCTCTGTGCAATGGTTATGCACAGAGCAGCCCCTATCCACCACTTCTCGGGTCTTCTCACCTGCACTAAGGGGGCACTGGTGCATGCTCGTTCCCGAGCCCTGCTCTATGCGTCTTTAAGACACATAGAGCCAAGGCTCGGCCCCGCCCCGTCACTCTCTCCTCATTGGCTCACCGGCTGTGATTGACTCAGCCAATGAGGAGAGGGAGTCCCGGCACAGATGAGGCTCTCGTGCACATCGCTGGATCGAAAGGGGGCTTGGGTGAGTATTAGAGGGGCTATGGGGAGAGCAGCATACGGAAGGTTTGTTACCTCCATGCATGGAAAATTCTTGGGCTGTCTTGCATAAACTGCGCGTTTGAGATCTCCCCAGAGTGCGCTCAATGATATTGAGGTCAGAAGACTGAGATGGCCACTCCAGAACCTTCCCTTTATTCTGCTGTAGCCAATGACAGGTGGACTTGGCCTTGTGTTTTGTATCATTGTCATGTTTAATGTCCAAGTACATCCCATGCGCAGCTTCCTGGCTGATGAATGCAAATGTTCCTCCAGTATTTTTGATGACATACGGCATTCATCTTGCCATTAATTTTGACCAAATTTCCTGTGCCTTTGTAGCTCACACATCCCCAAAACATCAGCGATCCACCTCCGTACTTTTCATCATAGGCCTTGTGATGCCTCTCCAAATGTAGCGTTTATGGTTGTGGCCAAAAAGCTCAATTTTGGTCTCATCACTCCAAATGAGTTTGTGCCAGAAGGTTTGAGGCTTGTCTCTGTGCTGTTTGGCGTATTGTAAGTGAGATACTTTGTGGCATTTGCATAGTAATGTAGAAAAAATGATCTGCACTCCAGTTGTTGCTCTTAAAATGTCTTCATTTTATTGAATTGCCACAGTGAACAAACGCAGATTAAGTCAGTTGACTTAATACAATTCAATGAGACATCGTGAAAGAATACCACTTTTCTTTTCTTTTTGAGAAAAGTGGTATTCTTTCATGATGTCTCATTGATTTTTATGATTTTTTTCTATTCAGTCTTGTCTTATGTTTTCTTTTCTTTTTGAGAAAAGTGGTATTCTTTCATGATGTGTCATTGATTTTTATGATTTTTTTCTATTCAGTCTTGTCTTATGTTTTTTAAACATTGTTAAAATAAAATTCTGTTTTATTCAATATCGTTGATGAATTAATATTTCCTTATCATTTACACAACACCATTAAAGTCCCGTCGTTTGTTACCTCAAAGCCCCTCATTATTTCTTCCTGTCAAAATTGGGATGTGGTGTTTCTATGTTTGGTCTCCCCCTTTCCATCTTATATTGTATCGATATGTAGCAGTAGTGGTGGACACTAGACAGCAATGTTGTGCACTCTCCGGTCTCCTTCATGGCAAGAGGAAGCTGTGTCCTGTACAGCCTGGGAAGCTAAAGGGCAGTCTTTAGTCCTAGCTCTTCAACTGGCTCGCGTTGGGGTCCATTTGTACTGTTGGTGCTCATGAGAATTGTCCCAGCTGAGCCCGCAAGCAGCAATAAGGCTATTAGATGGCTGCAAGGTCAGTTTCTAAAGGGCTCAGTATCTCTTTAGCAGCAGATAGTAAATCCTGACGGCAGCAGCTCACCATCTGGTCACAGACAGCAATAAGTCCAATCTCTGCTCTGCACCCAGGTGACTCTGGCTGTCAGTACACCTGTGCTCAGCACTTCAGAACCCGCTCAGGCCGCTCTTATGCAACAGTGGTGGTGCACAGTAGACAGTGATGTGCACTCTCTGGGCTACCTCAGATGAGGAGCAAATTCCATGTTGTTTGTCTTTATGATGGGACTGATGACATACTTATGGAAGTAAAGTAATGGAATAAAGTAATATGCAGAGCTAATAATAAAAAAACAGGGTGCAAAAGCATTCAAAAAGATGAAATGACAAATCAAAATAAATAGTCCAAACTGATGAATAACAAAATGTAAATCCCAAAGAAATTAGAGTGTCCGTGCAATCATGAAATTAAATAAAAACCAAATGCATAAGTGATCTGTTTCCACCACGTGATCCACCACCGTGATAAGATGGACTCTTTTTAGATTCTTTGAACTCTATTACCAAGCTAAAAACACCCAGAGTAGTGATTAGTAAGGCAGCCCGTGTCACCCAACCACAGGAATCACAAATATGACAGATTCAGTAGCAGCTCAATAGATGTACAAGGACGAATTCCCATCATGCATATGCAATAGAACAAAGCATCCACATAGTGTAAATCCATATAAAAACTCTATATTAAAACAGAGGATTAGAGTTATTCACAATATCACTGAATTAACAGGCATATTAGATCAATACAAATGCGTCAGGGAACCATGGAAGACAGCTCATGTACACAGCTAGATTGGTGTGGCAGCGGCACACGCGTAGTTTCCGCCCTACATGTTTCGTCGCAACTGACATAATCGGGGGCATTTACGTGCCTTTAGTAGCCACGCAGTATTTCTATACATCCAGCAGGGGAAAGTTGTGGCAATTAGCCAATCAGTACTGGAGGTGTGGCGCAAGGGAAAAGCAAGCCTCGATCTCAAAACCAGCAACAGGATCGAGAGTTCAGTCTCAATCCCGCGGATTGATCTAATATGCCTGTTAATTCAGCGATATTGTGAGTACCTCTAATCCCCTGTTTTTAATAAAGAGTTTTTATACATGATGGGAATTAGTCCCTGTACATTTATTGAGATGCTACTGAATCTGTCATATCTGTGATTCCTGTGGTTGGAGGACACGGGCTGCCTTACTAATCACTACTCTGGGCATTTTTGACTCCGTAATAGAGTCCCATGAATCTGGTAAGAGTCCATCTTATCATTGGTGGAACACGTGGTGGAAACAGATCACTCATGCATTTGGATTTTATTTGATTCCATGATTGCACAGACACTCTTCTTTCTTTGGGACTTAAATTGTGTTATACATATTTTTATTCATCAGTTTGGACATTTTATTTTGATGTGTCATTTCATCTTTTTGAATGCTTTTGCACACTCTTTTTTATTATTAGCGCTGCATATTACTTTGTTCCATTTTTGATTGCACAGTTTTTGTCTGACTGGTTTTGCTAGCAGCTAATGTATGTCAGCGCGATATATTCTCCTTGATTACATACGTATATACTTTCTGTTTTAAGAAGGTGATGGTGTACTTGACAATTGCTGTGGGAAATGCCATTATACATTATAGAAGCCAACCCCGTGACATTGGCAATGAGCTATGCGGTGTACATATTTGTTCAAAGGCAAACAAAGGAGTGTTTAAGACAAAAAATGTCAATTAGGGAAAGTATTCATTTGTCAGTTTGTTGCTTTCACTCGACCAGCATGTGAAATAAAAGAAAGGATTTAAAAGAAAAATGTGATCCTGGAACAAGGTTTATCTAGACCAGGGGTCTCCAAACCTTCTAAACAAAGGGCCAGGTTACTGTCCTTCGGATATTAAAGGGGCAAGATTGTGGCCATCAGGAGTACAAAATGTCCCAGTATCAGTGGGCGTAAACATCATTGGTGTCATTGGGAGGAATTGTGCCCCGTTGTTGGTGTCATTGAAAGGAACTGCGCCCCATTGTTGGTGTCATTGGAAGGAACTGCGCCCCATTGTTGGTGTCATTGGAAGGAACTGCGCCCCATCGTTGATGTCATTGGTAGGAATTGTGCCCCATTGTTGGTGTCATTGGGAGCAACTGCGCCCCATTGTTTATGTCGTTGGGAGGAACTGCGCCCCATTGTTTATGTCATTGGGAGGAACTGCGCCCCATTGTTGGTGTCATTGGGAGGAATAGTGCCCCATTGTTGGTGTCATTGGAAGGAACTGCGCCCCATTGTGGGTGTCATTGGAAGGAACTGCGCTCCATCGTTGATGTCATTGGTAGGAATTGTGCACCATTGTTAGTGTTATTGGGAGGAATTGTGCCCTTCATTGGTGTCAGTGAAAAAAATAGTGCCCCAGGGGCCCCTGGGCTGCACTTTGATGACCACTGATCTAGATCTACAAGCAGGGCCGGATTTAGGCCTTGGGGGTGCACAGGGAGCTTCAGTGTCAGCGGACTCCTCTTACACAGGAATTGAAATTCCAAAGTTAGACATCAAAGTCCATTTATTGCATGTCATTGGAACTGACAAGTTATACCTACATACAAAGGTAACCGACTTTTCACACTAACTAATAAATAACTATGAAGATTATTTACTTTCTCAATGACAGTCACCATTTTAAAGCCCAAATCTGTGATCTCCAGTGCCTGGAGCAGTATACATAACTGCGACTAATGTGCACAGCTAGTTCCAAACAAACAGGAGCGAGTGGGGAAGGAATGGTTTGGGAGCTCACAGAAGACAGAAAAACAAGATAAGAAACAATTTAATGAAAAATGGATTTCAGGGCCATTATTTAATGGATGTGCATGCATTATTTTTGGAAAATACGATATTGTTTAGTGTCCCTTTAAAGAGGAAGCAAACCCTGGTGGGTTTTACTTCCTCTTTATTTCCCTGCAAAGGTAAAGCATTAATGGGCTACTATGCATCGCACAGTAGCCCATTATGTGTCACTTACCTGACACTGAAGCCCGCGCTGTCTCCGTTGTCCCCATGAGCAGGGAGCGTCCATCTTCACCCCTCTTCCTTCCAGGGCCGCCAACTCCGACTCTGTGACTGGCCGGAGTCACGTGACATCACTCCTGCGCATGCACGCGGGAGCCGCTAGCTGCAGCATGACACCTATTAGAAACGACACGATGTTCCCTTTCTAAAGGGTGCATGCGTCGTAGTCATCGCCACTCGTCATTTTAGTAAATATCTACTAAACCGTGGAGGTTTAGGAGATATTTCAAGCACCTACAGGTAAGCCTTAATATAGGCTTACCTGTAGGTAAAAGTGGTTGTACATGGTGTACAACCACTTTAGGGGATTGTAAAGTCTCATGGTTTTTCACCTTAATGTTAATGCATTCTATGCTTTAAGGTGAATACCTTCTTTGCTACAGCTACCCCAGAGCCCCCCCCCCCTTTTTCTTACCTGAGCCCATCCATTCCAGTGATGAGCACAAGCCCAGCAGCTCCAGCCGTTCTGTCCTCATTGGATAGATTGATAATAGCGGGAGCCATTGGCTCTGCTGTCAATCAAATCCAGTGACGCGTGAGTCGGGGGGCAGGGCCAGGTCCCAGGTCACAGCAGCAGGACTTGGGAGCGTGTGTCTGCACAGGTGCCCCCCAATGGAAATCGGCCCTCCGTGGGGGCACCCAGTGAAGGGGAGGAGCCAGGAGCACCGGAGGGGCACCCCAGAAGAGGAGGATCGGGGCTGCTCTGTGCAAAACCCTTGGACAGAACAAGGTATGTTTGTTATTTTTAATTTTAAAAAATCGAACCTTTACAACCCCTATAACAAATTCCAGTCCAATAGATACGTCCTTGGCTGGGAAGAGTGATATCTTGGTCATTGCTGCAGCGAGCCGGCAATTCCCTTAAATGTAAAAGTAATCCTAGCTGCTGGATTAATTTTATAGGTGGCAGAGGGCAGAGGAAAGGTCTGGGGTCTAATAGACCCCAGATCTCTCCATAAAGCGGATTTATCACAGCTCATGTTTGTTGTAAAAACAAAAAAATAAGGATACAGTGTAAACTAATTTTTTTAAATAAATAAATAATTAATTAAGAAAATTTTAAGGCGCCTCCTTTCCCCCATGCTCATGCGCAAATGCACATGTTGGTCCTGCATGCATATGTAAAGGGTGATCGTACCACACATGTGAGGTATCACCATAATTGTGAGCAAGAACAAATATTTTAGTTCCAGACCTTCTGTGTATCTTTAACCTGGCAACTTGTAAAGGCTTTTAAAACGTCACCTATGAAGATTTTTTGGTACCGTTTGCCATGTTGAACCTCCAGTGACCAGTATGAGAGAGTGAGAGCGATAACACCAAATTTAACATACCTGCTCCCCATTCACACCTGAGACCTTGTAACACTAACGAGTCACATGACACCGGGGAGGGAAAATGGCTCATTGGGCCCAATTTGGACATTTTCACTTAGGGGTGTACTTACTTTTGTTGCCAGCGATTTAGACATTAATGGCTGTGTGTTGAGTTATTTTGAGGGGACAGGAAATGTACGCTGTTATACAAGCTGTACACTCACTACTTTACATTGTAGCAAAGTGTCATATCTTCAGTGTTGTCACGTGTAAATATTTTATTATATCTTTTCAAAATTGTGAGAGGTGTACTCACTTTTGTGAGATACTGTGTGTGTATGTGTATATATATATATATATATATATATATATATATAGCACTTACCCCTGAAGGAGCTGCTGGTTTAAATTGGGTCTTACCGTTCCTGTACTGTTTCACCATATACGTCATAGGGGTCCCATTAGTTCTTTTTAGTAATTTCAGCCCTGACACACAGTCTCTTTCTTGAATGCTTTATTTAAGAAAGATTCTTGCAATAGAGGGATGGAGGGTTTAGGGAGAATTCAGGTACCTTGAAATTGCAGATCAGGAACACTCTCTCTTTGATCCAGAGGGCAACAGCATCCACAACTGGATTCAGCAACCACCGGACAGACCTCTCTTACTGACCTAGCAGCCGATGTGATGCTCGGTCATAGTCTCTGCCACAGACTGTAAGATTCGGTGTAACTGTTACACAATCCTCTGCCACAGGATTGGGTAATTAGCGACTTGTTGCAATATCAAAGGCTTGATCACACAATACCAGTTCCTTTCTTCCGAACTTACAGTACTGTGTGGTATGTGACCCGGGATGCATCCTCCAACTGAGTCTCCAGGCTCTTCTAGAGGCACTGGCCTTACCACGCAGTCCTCTCCTGAAAAGTCCTCCCCTGGATTCTCCAGTCGCTTGGCTTCTTTCCGCAGACAAGACAGCACAGGACCATCCCTGGATCGGTAGGCCCCAAGACTTTTGGGCCTACCTTCAGTAGCTACGTCTCAGGCCAGCCGGCCCCTGAGACTAACTTCACAGCAACCACACACCTTAGGCCAGGAGGGCCATCAGGTCGGAACTCAACTCATCTGTCACGGGGTCTGTCTCTTAAGTACCCTTTCCCAGAATGCACAGCAGGCAGACCACACCCACTGATTTTTTTCCGGGCAAGTAGGCACTCAATACACCCAGCTTGTTGCAATTTCCAACCTTGGCCGAAATAATAGAGCGCCATCTCCAGGCCAAGGGGAAAACCACACAATCGCAGTCTGAGTTAAACTACAATCTCAGACAACTACATTTTTACTTATAGCATCTGTATTAAAAATTACACGTAGAAGAGGAATGTCAGAGTTGTCCTGGACTGGAAGTAATTAAATAAAATAAAGCAACCTTTCCTAATCAAAACAATGGTACGCCTGCCCCCAAGCTGCCATCTTGTTCCCATCAGAAATTGAAGGGTTAAGACTCTGCAGGGCAGGGAGCTCCCATCACCTGACAAATGTTCCGGTAACCTTTCTGCTCTGCTAGATAGCAATGACAAGAAGTATGCCATTCATGCCAAACGTTTATATTACTCATTAACAGACTGAGCTTCCGCTATCAGAGCATAGACTCCTTCTGCACACAGACCTGAGTACTATTTATCACGTATGGACGTCTTGCGGCACAGTTGAAAGATCATCATTGGAAGCATAGGCAATAAATAGATTGAGTGTCTTAGTTTCACTGTGGTATCACCTGCCGGTAATCTATAAATTCTACAAATATGTAACAGACCTTATACTTGTTATTAAATGCACAATTGCACTTTCACTTTAAATCAGCTAAATACTTATAAGGTGCATCCAAACAAAGCATTACAGTTTGTTTTCTGTATAACACAGCCTGAGTAGAAAAGCCTGTCCCCTGCCAGCATGCTGCAACCTCGGTCCCTTGCTATCTGTGTGGAAGCAGTGATCTCACTGCTGTGGTCCAACACACCCTCCACTGATTCAGAGCCAGAGGCTGTACTTTGCATGGTAAAATGATATTTCATGTCAAGTCCACGTGAAGCTGGTTTCAGCCATTGGCTTGCTTTTGTTTGTTATAAACACAAATCGACTATTGTGCACAATGCAGTTCCATCCAGCAATAAACCGTCCCACCCTATCTTTGGGATACTGCCTTGAGACCCTTAACTGGAAACACTGAAGTGCAAGGTAAAATAAATAGACAATATGTGGACATAAGCAAATATTTTATAAACCTACAAAAATTCTCAGTTAGGCTAGGTTTAGACCCATGGCTAAACTGCTGCGCTTCTGAAATTGCTTTTCAGAGATGTTTGACAGACGGTAGAAAGGAGATACAATGACTCTCCACTGCCTGTTTTAACACTGAAAATGGTTCACCAACATTACGCATGGTTGCAGAGAGTTTGCGGTGCATCCCCATTCACTTGAACGGGTCCAGTTTGGTTGGCTGTACTGCTTGCCTAATGCATCTTGGACGGGTGTAGTGTGGTCTGCCTGCGGCAAAGAATACACTCAGAGGCCCTGGTGGGTAGACACAGCCAACCAAAGCCACTTACAAACAGTAGCAAAGGATTGTGAATTTGAAATGATGCCGACAGCTTCTGCAGCAAGGAGCGGTAATGCAGCCTGGCCGGTCAACACCCAAACAGAAGGCTTCCTGAGAGGAGATGGTGTAGACCTTGCACTTTCCCTACTCCTCAGGAACCTTTCCCTGCCTGATAGAGAACCTGCCCCTACACTATCCACTAACATAAAGTGCGCCTAACCCGGGAGCCGGAGTCTTAAATAGACTCTGCCCTGACCCAAGATGGCCACCGAGGTCACATGGGGTGCCAGCGTCTCCCTAGTGACCACAGGAAGTCATAGAGGAACCAAGTTCCTCACAACGTCCTCTTCCATCTGCATTGCTGCTTCACCACCTGCAGTGGAAAATACAGACAGCACCTGCCTACAACCGGCAAGAGGGATAGATTTTGCTGCGGACATGAAGCAAAGCATAACGATCACAGCATGAGAAGACACTCGCATGCTGCCTTTGCAGCTTAAGAGGGAGCAGTTGGGGGAGGGCTAAAAAAGTGACTGAGCTGCAAGTGTCTTTAACCCCTCCCCCCAACCACAACTGCCAGTGTGATACATTTTTAAAGGGGGTGAAAGGCCCCCCTTATTTATAGATGTGTAGTGGCCATATATGGAAGGGATCCCCTGCAGTCATTGGGACCTGTCACCCTGTGATTGTTAGCAACATTTAATGGAGGAAGAGCTGAAGGCTGGGTATGAGGATGAAGAGACACAAAGGGCAGAGGGATACATGAAATTTGTATGAAAATAGGGCAGTCATACTTTTACGCAGATTGGAGCCATGTGCTCTTGGAATTTTGACCAAAGTGTCACCAGTTCTGCAGGCATCTGGGAAGACTTTGTGGACTAAACAATAGTTCCTCAGAGGATCAAGCAATTACACAAGGCTTGAATAGCAAAACATCGATGGACGCCATTGGAGAACCAACAACAGTACCAAGACTTCCTTCAGCTGGATCCAACAGATAAGATAGAGTTCTTCCAGCTTTCTCTGCCATCTTCAGCATCTGGCCTCTATTTTCTAAAGACTGAGTTTTCTTTTCTGCCTTGTGCAGATAGGTGATTAGCCTCTACGAAGTGTTATTCTGTCTGCAGCCTGGGGTATATATACAGTAGCATGTTGTAATTTGCACTAAAGACTGTAAAAACCTCACAGCCTGTGTTCATCTATGCGTGTCTATTATGCCAATCTTCCAATTGTGTTTTACTTCCTTGACTCATTACATGCTATCCATGGGTATGCCACCACAATCAACATAAGGGGATATTCAAGGTTCAACAGGCTTTCCTCTGGTGCTCCAATATGAAGTGCCAGAATAAGTTAGGTGTTTATATGCAATAAATGTCCCAGGGTGGTGTATGCTATCAGAAAATATATTGTAGGTGATTGACATGGATACCATGGTAGCAAACATTGGGGTGTTTGTTCATTCATTTAAAAAAAATTTTGGCCCATAAATATTTGTAAATTTACACTGTTGCCTTCCTACTGAAAAGTTTGGAGGCCTGGACCATGGATGCGGAATTGTAGTTCAGGCATTTATTAGACGTCCCTGGCTGGCTGTATGCTTGTTCCAGCTCAGTGGCTTAGTAGGTAACAAGTCCAGGGTCAGAATTAAAACCTTTAAACTTAATGTAATGCCAGCTCCCATATTTCTACATCCACAGGTACCCATTAATGAAGACAGATCAGTACATGATGTATTTTGATTAGTTACAATGGGTACGAGCTTTGCTCTTTTCATTGAATAGGTGCGTAAGGCCAGAACCACAGTTGTTTGTTTTTGATAGATTAATTTTCCATTCATTCATTACGTTTGACCACACTTTCAATGCACTTGCAAAGTGCCTGAAGAAAAACTTTACTCACCACCCCTCCAGCATTGCAACGTCTGCAAGCTCCCTCACTGGCATCAACATCTTTTCCCAGTCTTCTTCAGAGTTTGGATCTTTGACCATCTTGACTGCATCAGGGTGACTTAACTCCCATGCGTGGACATGTAGATCAGCACACATGAATATGCTTTCGCAGACATCAGTGTGCATTGGCATGCATTGACGCTCCCCTTTTATGCACATTGACATGCATTTCCATTTACTGTAATGGAAAACATATGTGCATTTTAATGATCAATGTAGGTGCAGAAAGCACAAGTGTGGTTCCAACCTAAACATACAAAACATTTAATGTACTAAACAGAATCCAGTCCTCCATATTATTTCTTGACTGGGCCTTGAGGGAACAAGATCAGTGAATCCTGCTTCGAGTTTAAGGAGGAAAATAGAATGAATGGAAGGAAGGGTGGGGAAGTCACAGAGAAAAGAAGGAATCTATTTTAGGAAAGGTCAAGCACAATTATGTATGTTGCTATAAAGACTATAGTTAAGGATATTGCATTATGTCACCCAATACAAAATACAAGAGGCCAAACAGCTACACTAGCCTTGTGTGATAACTGAAGCTTGTATTCAGTTCTACAAACTGGTCATTTTGCTGAGTTTAACATATGGATAGGATGACCTTCAAGCATATATTAAGCTTAAACTTTCTTTTCATTTAGCATACAGAAGGAAAGGATTAGAATCTATGTCAGGTTTTTATTGTCATCTGTGTGTCCCCACTGGAGACTTTCACCCTCTCTATTTGTCTTGGTGAACGCTGTAACCACGACTGAAAGTGATCATGAATATGACATTTCAAATAGAATTAAGGAAAATTTGGGAATATGTGTTGCCTGAATAATTACTGTATTTAAGAAAAAATTCCTCAGTTTGGAGAGATCTTCTCTCGCTGCCTGTTATATCTACAATGCGCGAAGTGAAGGGAAATTATCCTAATGGACAACAAAAGCTGAAGGGATTTGAATCATTGTCTATCCAAAACCACAAAACAAAAAATATTGGCATTAAATATACTTTACAGAATAAATCTACCCACACCCAAAAATGTGTGTACAGTATGTGCCAAATAGGGTTTGGTGGGTTAAACCACACATCAGGTTGTTGCTTGCCTCAGCAATGGAAAGGTCCCATTGGTTCAAGTGGAAAAATAAATGAGCTGGTTTGAAATTTCACTCTGCTTGATTTGGAATACTGGTTAAAAGACGGACCCTGACATTAAGTCGGCCAAGAAAAGTTCTTTAACATTTTCCCTCAGCAGCATGGGCGGTTATTCCCTGACACTGGAAATCTACCACTATCCAATCATTGGAAGAATAGGCAGAAACCTGGGAGATCTGTTATCTCAGGAAAATTATAGATCAGAGCAATTTATGAGTTGGTCAACTTTTCACCTCTCATCTTCATTCAAGATCTGGATCTCTGAGCAGCATCCCATGAATGAGAACAAGCCATGATGTAGAAATCCTTCCCATACATCCTCTTTTATCTTTTATTTTTTATTCTCATCCTCTACTACTGCTATTATCATATCTATCTTAGCTCTTTGAGCTCTCTGTTTCATTAGTCCTATACCTCACCATAGTTGTGGATCACTCAGAATGCCTATTTTAAGTGTCATCCTATTCAGAAGTAGGCCCTACTTCAGCAGTTGACTTTTACAAGATCTTGGAGGCTAACTAGATAGATATCTTGTATTTTGGTTCTATGTGGAGTTGGGCTGAACACCCCCTGGTTCCATTCGCACCAGAACTCCTGAACATGTAAATAGTTCAAACCTGAGCCACATACTCAAATAAAGTCTATGGGACCCAAAATTGAAAAATCAAAAGTCCCCCTTTTGAAGGCTTATATGAAGGTTGTTGGGCATAAAAAGTATATGGGGGCCTATGTATCAAAGCAAACATTTAAAAAAAAAAAGATTTTACAGGACCTGGAACATCTGTTATCTCAGGAAAATGATAGATCACAGCAATTTATGAGTTGGTCAACTTTTCGCCTCTCATCTTCATTCAAGATCTGGATCTTTGAGCAGCATCCCTGGGATAAAACTGAGCTACGATGGCCCACCGGCCCGCTGCTTAACAACCAGCTATTTCTTCACACAGAATTTGAATCAGTCGATCGTTTTTCAACTGATCCAAATTCCAATCGTTCTGAAAAGTTGGAATTCATTAGAAAATGAATAAACAAAACAAATTTGAATGGATTTCAACGAAATTCGTTACTATTCGTTACTATTTCATTCAGAGATTCGTATACACCTGAATCTCTGAATAACCAAAAATTTGTCCGAATTTGTATTGGAATTTGGACCGAAACAAATTGTATGTTTAGTGTGCAGTCATGTTGGAACAGGAAGGGACCATCCCCTACCTATAACTATCCTTTTTGAGAACAACAATTGTGCACACCTCCTAAAGGATGGCATTAACTTTATTTCAAGGCGAGCCCCCCCATTGGTCAATTCCCTGTCCCCCAGCCTCTTTAATCATAGTACCATCAGGTCTACTATGTGGTCACATTTTAAGGGCAACTATGGCTGTGGAGGGGGTAGTTGCCCCTGTTGTAAACATATCACCAAGGGTAATGTGGTACGTTCATGTTCGAACTAAAGAGAACAATCATTCTATAACTGCAATGTCAAATACCAAATACATGATTTATATTATCACTTGTAAATCATGTAATGTGCAGTATATAGGACGTACCACTAGGCGACTTAGAGATAGATTTCAAGAACATCTTTATAGCATAGAGAAAAAACAATCTACTAATGTCTCCCGACATTTTAATCAATACCATGATGGGGATTCTTCTGTGGTGGGAGTCGAAGTTATTGAAAAGATTGTTACACCCAAGAGAGGGGGAGATGTCTTTTAGGCTTCTTTGTAAAAGGGAAGTTTTTTGGATTTTCCATTTCAATACCTTATGGGTTAAATTTTGAATGGGACATTACACACTTTTATGAGTAGATGCTTTTTAATTGTATTAGTATTATTGCCATGTATTCATTTACTTTGGTCCCCTTTGTAATATGAACCACTTCTCTTATCATCAGCTATAATGACATCTCTCCTATATGTCTATATATTTTGTATTTTGCCTTTTTCCTCTAGGGTGTTTCTTTACCCCTTTTTTGATTAATTTGATAGATTTTTTTTTATCTCATTTGATGATTTTTTTATTTTGACTTTGAAGAGCGATTTGTGGGGCTATACTCTTCTTAAGATATGAGAGTGATCTGTCTGTCAGTGTTTGGACACAACACTTACCATTTACATCACAGGTTCCATCTCTCTAGCTTTGTTCTTGCGTTTTCCCTGCTATACTAAACAGTTTAGTTGGCAACATTGTATTTTTTATCATCATTTTGCAGGCTTTTGCTACTTTTTTGTTTTTATCTTTTGATGAGGTTATTTATATTTATGTAGTGAAATACATGTATTTGCACAATGCCGTATATACTCAGTTGCAATGTGGTGTGAGGAGAGAGAGAAACACCTTGAACATAGGTTCTTTTCACAATATGGCAAGTGAAAATGTCCAAATTGGGCCCAGAGTGTCAATATTTTGTGTGGCCGTCTCTTTATTTTCCAGCACTGCCTTAACCCTCTTGGGCATGGAGTTCATCAGAGCTTCACGGGTTGCTACTGGAGTCCTCTTCCACTCCTCCATGAAGACATCACGGAGCTGGTGGATGTTAGAGTCCTTGCCCTCCTCCACCTGTCGTTTGAGGATGCCCCACAGATGCTCAATAGGGTTTAGGTCTGGAGACATGCTTGGCCAGTCCATCACCTTTACCCTCAGCTTTTTTAGCAAGGCAGTGGTCATCTTGGTGGTGTGTTTGGGGTTGTTATTATGTTGGAATACTGCCCTGCAGCTCACTTTCCAAAGGGAAGGGATCATGCTCTGCTTCAGTATGTCACAGTACATGTTGGCATTCATGGTTCCCTCAATGAACTGTAGCTCCCCAGTGCCGGCAGCGCTCACGCAGTCCCAGACCATGGCACTCCCACCACCATGCTTGACAGTAGGCAAGACACACTTGTCTTTGTACTCCTCACCTGGTTGCCGCCACACACGCTTGACACCATCTGAACCAAATAATTTTATCTTGGTCTCATCAGACCACAGGGCATGGTTCCAGTAATCCATGTCCTTAGTCTGTTTGTCTTCAGCAAACTGTGGGCTTTCTTGTGCATCATCTTTAGAAGAGGCTTTCTTCTGGGATGACAGTCATGCAGACCAACTTGATGCAGTGTGCGGCGTATGGTCTGAGCACTGACAGGCTGACCCCCCCACCCCTTCAACCTCTGCAGCAATGCTGGCAACACTCATACGTCTATTTCCCAAAGACAACCTCTGGATATGACGCTGAGCACGTGCACTAAACTTCTTTGGTTCTGAGTGGAACCTATCCTGTTAAACCACTGTATGGTCACTGTGCTGTAGCTCAGTTTAAGGGTCCTGGCAATCTTCTTATAGCCTAGTCTATCTTTATGTAGAGCAAGAATTCTTTTTTTCAGATCTTCAGAGAGTTCTTTGCTACGATGTGCCATGTTGAACTTCCAGTGACCAATATGAGAGAGTGAGAGCGATAACACCAAATTTAACACACCTGCTCCCCATTCACACCTGAGACCTTGTAACACTAATGAGTCACATAACACCCAGGAGGGAAAATGGCTAATTAGGCCCAATTTTGACATTTTCACTTAGGGCTGTACTCACTTTTGTTGCCAGTGGTTTAGACATTAATGGCTGTGTGGGGACAGCTAATTTACACTGTTATACAAGCTATACACTCACTACTTTACATTGTAGCAAAGTATCATTTCTTCAGTGTTGTCACATGAAAAGATATAATAAAATATTTACAAAAATGTGAGGGGTGTACTCACTTTTGTGAGATACTGTATGTTATGTCTGTATAGCTTCCATATTCCACTGGTCTCTGTCATCAGTGTTTTTATCTGTCAGTGTTTTTCACTGATCATTTTTTTTAATCTCATGGATATAGGTGACACTGCTGATTTTCTTCCTTTTTCTCTTTTTTTGTTTTTTCTTTTACTTTGATTATTCATTTTTCCTGTTTTTTTCTTCTAATAGGGTTTTTGATGTTTCTTTTTCTAGTAACTAGACTGTGAAATGCTTTTAACATATTTGTATGTGATTGTTCATGTATATCAGCTGCTTCTTCTACATGGGTTGTTTTAGGTGTGGTTTGATTTGGGTGCACACTATAAGTAACCGAAGTTGAAGCTTTACCAATGTTGTGAACAAGCACGTTATATCCATGTGAAACGTTAACTTTGGTCCTGTATCATCTGTCTGGCATGCGACAATAAAGATTTCTATCAAGCAAACTTCTCGTTCCAGTGTGCAGCCACTTTCTTTCTTCTACAATGTTCCCACAAAGTTGGGAGCATCAAATTGTCCAAAATGTCTTGGTATGCTGATGCATTGATGCCGCGTACACACGGGCGGACTTTTTGATGGACTAGGTCCGGTGGACTTTTCGACGGACTTTCCGATGGACTTTCGAACGAACAGACTTGCCTACACATGCTCAACCAAAGTCCGACGGATTCGTACGTGATGATGTACGACCGGACTAAAATAAGGAAGTTCACAGCCAGTAGCCAATAGCTGCCCTAGCGTTGGTTTTTGTCCATCGGACTAGCATACAGACGAGCGTACTTTTCGACCGGACTCGAGTCCGTGGGAAAGATTTGAAACATGTTTCATTTCTAGGTCCGTCGAACTTTTGGGGAAAAAAAGTCCGCTGGAGCCCACACACAATCAAATTATCCGAAGGAGTCCGGTCCGCCGCACCAAGTCTGCCGTAAAGTCTGCTCGTGTGTATGCGGCATAAGGGTTCCCTTCACTGGGCCAAGCCAAACCCCTGAAAAACAACCCCACACTATATCCCCCTCTCCACCAAATTATTTCAACCAGTGCACAAAGCAAGATCCATAAAGACATGGATGAGCAAGTTTGGAAGAACTTGGAAGAACTTGACTGGCCTGCACAGAGTCCGGACCTCAACCTGACAGAACACCTTTGGGATGAATTAGAGCAGAGACTGCAAGCCAGGCCTTCTCGTCCACATCAGTGCCTCGCCTTGTGGACAGCCTTCCCTGAAGAGTTGAAGCTGTTATAACTGCAAAGGGTGGGGCAACTCAATATTAAGCCATAAAAAATAAGACTGGGAGGACATTAAAGTTCATGTGCGTGTAAAGGCAGGTGTCCCAATACTTTTGGTAATATAGGGTATTTTAAGTGTCATCCTTTTTGGAAGTAGGCCTTACTTCAGCAATTGACTTTTACAAGATCTTGGAGGTTAACTAGATAGATATCTTTTATTTGGGTTCCATGGACATGTATTTTTGAGTGTGATACATAATAAATCTCATTTCTGCATTCCTTCTGCTGAAAATAAAAGGACAAGGAAGCTATGTAAAGCTATGTGGTTACTGTACTGAACCTGTTCCCATTATGTTAACTTCAAATATTCCTTCAATTGGACAACGTCTTTTCTTTCTTCTACTTTCTAAAAAACTCAAAATAAGATTGAACTAAAAGACAGAGTCTGACAAAATATCATGTGATCCAAACTGCTCAAAGGAAGGAAATCATGTGTCAAGTGGCAGTTCTAACAGCTGTCATCATTTTCTCACACACACCTAATGCTCTGAAACCTGATAGAATCTGGTGACTGTGGGAAAAATGATAAATATTACTACTGACACTTTGAAAGAGTGATAATAATACAGCAAATCCTCAAAGTGGAACTTTAGTTAGAAAATGAAGTCCTGCTAGATAACTTCAGCCTGGCCCCTCACCAGCCACTTTATTGGGTACACCTTGCTATTACCAGGTTGGACCCCCTTGTGACTTCAGAACTGCCTTAATTCTTCGTGGCTAGGGATGAGCCGAACACCCCCCTGTTCGGTTCGCAGCAGAACATGCGAACAGGCAAAAAATTAGTTCGAACACCGTTAAAGTCTATAGGACACGAATATGAATAATCAAAAGTGCTAATTTTAAAGGCTTATATGCAAGTTATTGTCATAAAAAAGTGTTTGGGGACCTGGGTCCTGCCCCAGGGGACATGTATCAATGCAAAAAAGTTTTAAAAACTGACGTTTTTTTGGGAGCAGTGATTTTAATAATGCTTAAAGTGAAACAATAAAAGTGAAATATTCCTTTAAATTTTGTACCTGGGGGTGTCTATAGTATGCCTGTAAAGTTGCGCATGTTTCCCGTGTTTAGAACAGTCCGAGAGCAAAATGACATTTCTAAAGGAAAAAGAAGTCATCTAAAAGTATTCGAAGTTATTAATGAATTGTCGGGTCTCTGCAATACACATAAAAGTCATTGAAAAAAAATGGCTGGGATTCCCCCACAGTCCATTACCAGGCCCTTTGTGTCTGGTATGAATATTAAAGGGGAACCAAAATTTTCAAAAAAAATTGCGTGGGGTTCCCCCTCAAAATCCATACCAGAGATTTTGGTAATGGACTGCGGGGGAATCCCATGCAGTTTTTTTTCAATGACTTTTTTATGTGTATTGCAGAGACCCGATAATTCATTAATAGCCGCGAGTACTTTTAAATGACTTTTTTTTCCTTTAGAAATGTCATTTTGCTCTCGGACTGTTCTAAACACGGGAAACATGCTCCACTTTACAGGCATAGTATAGACAGCCCCCAGGTACGAAATTTAAAGGAATATTTCACTTTTATTGTTTCACTTTAAGCATTATTAAAATCACTGCTCCCGAAAAAATGTCAGTTTTTAAAACTTTTTTTTGCATTGATCCATGTCCCCTGGGGCAGGACCCAGGTCCCCAAACACTTTTTATGACAATAACTTGCATATTAGCACTTTTGATTTCTCCTATAGACTTTTAAAGGGTGTTCCGCAGCTTTCGAATTTGCCACAAACACCCCAAATTGTTCGCTATTCGGCAAACAGGCGAACAGCCAATGTTCGAGTCAACTCATGTTCAACCCGAACATAAAGCCTATCACTATTCTTGGCATAGATTCAACAAGGTGTTGGAAATATTCCTCAAAAATTTGGTCCATATTGACATAATAGCATCACACATTTGCTACAGATTTGTCAGCTGCACATCCATGATGTGAATCTATCATTCCACCACATCCCAAAGGTGCTCTATTGGATTGGGACCTGGTGACTGTGGAGGCCATTGGAGTACAGTGACCTCATTGTCATGATCAAGAAACCAGTGGTGAGATGATTTGAGCTTTGTGACATGGTGCATTATCCTGCTGGAAGGAGCCATCAGAAGATGGGTACACTGTAGTCATAAAGGGATGGACATGATCAGCAACAATACTCAGGTAGGCCATGGCGTTTAAATGATGCTCAATTAGTACTAAGGGGCCCAAAGTGTGCCAAGAAAATATCCCCCACACCATTACACCACCACAAAAAAAAAGATTTCAACATCCACAGAACCAGATGTTCTGTCACCACATCCCAAAGTGTCGATAGAAAAAAACAACACCCTTTAAAGGTGACAAGACCACCAATTAATATAAAAAATATATATAGTCTTTATTACAAAAATATAATACAGTACAATAAAACTGTCTATGCAAAGACAGATGTGAGAATGCATGAATCATTGTATAACATGTACAGATACTTATGACATTTCTGGTGTACCCAATGTCAGGGATTTATACAAACAGCAGTAATTGTACAGTATGTCTATCAAGAGAAACAACATATAGTATTATAGAGAACATAAATGTATTCAACAATAATAAGTATCACATACCATTGGTATTTAGTGATTTCATGCATGAGTAAAAATAAAAGACTTACAGAGGGTCCTATAGCAAGGTGAAAAGCGGACAGGCAAGATGAAAAGCGGTCACCCCTCAGGACAGAGGATGACCCCATGGAGGTCCACCTGGAAATGGGCCACAGTTGGGAGATACCAAATATAGTTGGCCTAAAAAGAAATATAATGTAATGGTTGATCACACATATAAATCTTCTGTGTCATACAACACTTAGTATATAGTGTCACAAGGGGATATTATGATCTGACGGTTCACTTCAGTGAAGCAATATGCCTAAAGAAGCAAAGGAGGGTATAGAATGTGTCTATGATATTTATAAATCTTTAAGAGACCCGTGGGTACTGAACCACAAAGGTACAGGTCCAGGACTTCAGAGTAAGACTAAAAGGTATGGCGGATGCCTAACTCAAATCGTCAGCTCCAAATGTGTGTGGTGTCAAGTCCATCCGGATCTTATATGAACACAGAACGCCAGCGCAGGCGTGCGGGCCTCATGGCATGTGCCATGTGCATTGTGGCCAAAAGGACCAACTGTTTTTGAAGCGCATGGTGCCGCCCCACCCGGAAGCGGTGCAGTGGCATGTGTTCCACAGACACCGACACACAAATACGGTGTCTTGGCATTGGGCGGGGCAACCCAAAGGGGGACCCGCCAACGCTAATGCCATGTAATGCAAGGGGCCCATGCTAAGGAGGCGTGGTATCCCCCTTTGTGCGCTGGGTGGAGAACATCCAACCCATGGGGGTAGCCATCAAAATCAAATGGCTAATTGTCTAGTGGAAAACAAGGAAGAAAAGACAGAGAGCCCAAGTTGCAAGGAGGCACATATCCTATCACCCATTATAAAAAGTATTTTGCACATAGAGAATCAGAAACCGATATAAGATCAGAACGAGGAAATATCGTTAGCAAAGGAAAAATGTTTATATGCAAAAGCATCGCTACGCATCCACAGATATAAAAAACTATGCAAATAGAAATTGATATTCCGGAATTGTAGATGATACTACAATTAGAAATAGTCTTGAGAGATAACTGGGGGAAGAATTGTTTAATTTTCAATTTAATCCTCCCATCCCCCTGATGAAAAGCCATCCAATAAAGGACAGTAACTAGCTATGTCATTTCAGACCAGGAGGTGAGATGGCTTCCAAATGAATTATCAAGCGCGTTTCACGCTGGAGTAAAAATCTGTTGCTGTCCCCATCTCTAGCATTAAGGTGTATTCGATCCAAAATCAAAAATGTAATCTGCAGGAATTTGCCCATATGCCTAACATCCCTAACATGCCTCCCTAATAGTAGATCTGGGTTGGAAGTTTTCATGCTTAACATATGCCTATAGGCTTTTTTGTAGAATTCTTGTTTTCGTTTTGCCTATATAAAAGTATTCACACTGACACGTCAGCATATATACTACCCCTACTGTCTTACAGTTAGCGTCGTGGGTCAGTTTAAACATCTTACCCTTAGGGAATTTAATATTAGAGCCAATGTCCATGTATTGCAGTATCTGTATCCGCCACATCTAAAGTTCCCCAAGCGCTTGCAGGGGTCTTTTCTAAACTCTGCTGTAAATTCACTATGAACAAGAAGATATTTTAAATATCTTGTTCTGCGATATGGGGTGGAAGGTATATGCGGAATGAAAGAGTTCAAAGATGGGTCGATGCATAGTAGGTGCCAATACTTGGATATCATTTGTTTAATTCGTTTGTGTTGTTTAGTATATCTAATGATAATCCTTAGTGTGTTAGGTTGTGCATGTTTGGATTTACTAGAGTTTTTATTACTAAAAAGTAGATCATGTCTCGATCGTTTGGTGGCTTTTTTCTATGGCTTTTTGAGACAGGTTAGGGAATAGCTCCGATGTAATAGTCTCTCATTTTATTTGCCTCTGCCTTGAAAACTGTGTCATCTGAAGAATTGCAACGTATATGTAAGTATTGCCTAAAAGGAATCGATCTAATCAGGGGTTGAGGATGTGCACTACTTGCATGTAAAATCGTATTTGCCTGCAGTGGCTTTACGATAGAGTGAGGTAGTAAGTGTGCCATCCTTTACTTTCTATATAGTGACATCTAGAAAATGTATCTCAGATGGACTGCATGTCATAGTAAAACTCAGATTACATGTATTATTGTTCATAGCTTTAATACATTGAGTGAGTAACTCAACCGATCCATTCCAGACAATCAAAATGTCATCTATAAATTGATACCATGTCAAAAAAATGTCAGTAAATTGTGTGAGGCTCTCATCAGCCAGGAAGGAGTGCTCCCAATCCCCTAGGTACAGGTTGGCATAAGATGGGTCACAACATGACCCCATTGCCATACCCTGCACCTGGAGGTAGTGGGAGCCATCAAATGCGAACACGTGTGTAAGTCTGGGTTCCAAGGAAAGGAGTACAAATTCATTCAAGGCCCGATTGTCCCTATGTAATTGAGATATGATATGTAAATTAGCTGAGATGCCCAACTGGTGGGGGATGGAGCTGTAGAGAGCTTCAACATCTATGGCCACCAGAAGGGCATCAGTCGGCACCACTAGTTCTTCAAAATTTTGAAGGAGGTGCATGGTATCTCTAATAAAAGAAGGTAAGTTGGTAACATGGTCGAATTTGTTCATTAATAAATTTACTCAGATTTTCTGTTATCCCACCTCGTCCCAACACAATCAGTCTTCCTGGAGGATGTTTTTCATTTTTGTGAATTTTTCGGTAAACTGTAAAAAGTTGGTATCTTTGGGTGAGGGGTTCGTATAAAGTCCCAAGTTTGTTTCTTGATTAAATGATTTAAATATGCATTATCGACTAAGATGTAAAATTCTTTATTGTATCTCTCAATCAAGGATCTAGAAATCGGTCTATACCACTCTTTATTTTTGAGGATTTTTAAACACATAGCTTTATTTTGGATGTTGGACATAATTACGATGTTTGCCCCCTTATCTGCTGGTTTTATTGTTAACTGATGTTGGTTGGTCAAGGTTTTTATAGCTAGTTTGTCTTGAACAGACATGATTTGTACTTCTGAGACATTGATATTAATTTTCTTAATTTCTTTTGTTGTCATAGCCAGAAATGCCCCTAAATTGTTATTTAGATTAGGCGAGGGAAATTTGTCGGATTTCTTTTTTAGTTTGGAATTGGTAGCTTGATTATCAGTGTGAATAGTAATATGGGCGTTGAAGAGCGAATCAACATGTACTCGATCAATTAGATCAATGTCATCCTGTTCATCGAGTAGGCTGATTAGATCATCCAAGGCTTTATCGCTTTTAGTCTTTTCATCTGTGAACATTATATCCTTGCTATACACACTTTTCAATATAAGTTTTCTAGCGAAGAATTGTAAATCTTTTATAACTTCAAATTTGTCTACATCTGATTCTGGACAGAAGCTTAAAGCTTTTGATAAGATTACTGTCTCCTCATTAGAAAGCACACAGCCAGAAAGGTTAATGATATTGAGTGAATTTTCATTAGTAAGTAAGGGAGTGGCTATTTTGTATTGCTTTCCATGTTGACAGTGGGATCTAAAAAATCATCACTCATAGCTTGATTGGTAGTGTCTTTGGAATTAGTTTTAGTGTTGTGAGAAACTGAAGTTTGTAAGAAAATTGCCCAGAGGGGCCACCACGTGTTACCTGTGTACCAGAAAGTCCCCTAGAGGAGTGAGTAGAAAAGTGTGCAGTGGGACATCATTACACCACCACCACCAGCCTAAACTGTTGATACAAGGCAGGATGGATCTACGTTTTTATGTTTTTTACGCCAAATTCTGACCCTACTATCTGAATCTCGCAGCTGAAATCGAGACTCATCAGACCAGGCAACGTTTTTCCAATCCTCTATTGTCCCATTTTGGTAAGCCTGTGCAAACTGTAGCCTCAGTTTCCTGTTCTTAGCTGTTCTTAGCTGACAGGAGTGGCATCTGGTGTGGTCTTTTGCTGCTGTAGCCCAGGCTTCAAGGCTCGATGTGTTGTTCGTTTAGAGATGGTATTCTGCATACCTTTGTTGTAATGAGTGGTTATTTGAGTTACTGTTGCCTTTCTATCATCTCCAACCAATCTGCCCATTCTCCTCTGACCTCCCACATCAATAAGGCAATTTCCTCCACACAGGAGAAAAACAACAATCTCAGCTGTCTAGATGGAAATGTGCCTTGTGTCTGTCTATACTGCCGGCGTCCTTGAGTTTCTCAAGCTTGAGAAAGAAGCGCACTTTCCGCGCATGCTCAGAAACGCGTCGCTTTACTGCAGTACAGCCACTACATTGAACTCTGCACTCCAGCCCTCCTTGTGACTGTTCGGCCACATTCCAAGCCTCGATGTGGATCCCGCCCAAATCCCGGAAGTGACTCGTGGACCAGGACGCCGGCAGCATAGAGAGACACAAGGCACATTTCCATCTGGACCGCTGAGATCGTATGTGACTCTACTGGACTTCCCTGCATCTGACAACAGTTTTTCATATGTGAGTGTTTTAATGCAATTTTCTATTAAATTTATACAGTCTTACTAAGAGGCGCCTGTTGCTTTTTTTTCTATTTTCCTCCACACAACTGCCGCTCACTGGATATTTTCTCTTTTTTGGACCATTCTCTGTAAACCCTAGAGATGGTTGTGTGTGAAAATCCCAGTAGATCAGCAGTTTTCAAATACTCAGACCAGCCTGTCTGGCACCAACAAGCATGCCACGTTCAAAGTCATTTAAATCCCCTTTTTTCCCCATTCTGATGCTCAGTTTGAACTTCAGAAAGCCGTCTTCACCCGTCTAGATGCCTAAATGCATTGAGTTGCTGCCATGTGATTGGCTGATTAGCAATTTGTGTTACATTACCAAGCATTGTGTGTTCTAACTGAAGGGGGGAGGGGACTGTGCAGGGGAGATCGCTGTATGATCTACTCTGTATGAACAGACAATCTGTCTGTTCTCCCCTCAGAGAACCAGAAACTGTGTGGTTACACACACAGATCCTGGTTCTCCGTGTGCCCCGAGCAATCGCGGGAGCCCGGTGGTGATCGCGACTGCCGGGCACTCGCATTGGCTCCGTGGGCGAGCAGGGGGCGCCCTAGTGACTGAATATTTTACTGACGTAACATGACGGCAGTTCACGCGGCCAAGCCATGTTGACGCAGTACAACTACGGCGGCTGGTCGGCAAGTGGTTAACTGAAAATTGCGCGGTCATGCAACATTAATAAAATTTGTCCATTGATAAAATTTATGTCATTTTTTTCCCCACAAATAGAGCTTTCTTTCAGTGGTATTTTATCACCTCTGTGTTTATTTTTTGCGTTAAACAAAAAAAAAAGTCCATTTTGAAAAACAAACCCAATATTTTTTACTTTCTGCTATAAAACATATCCAATAAACAAAAGTAAAAAATAAAATTTCTTCATAAATTTAGGCCAATATGTATTCTGCTACATATTTTTGGTAAAAAAAATCCCATTAAGCGCAAAAGATATAGTGTCTACAAAGTATGGTATATATACTGGAACTTGTATTTATTTATTTACTTTTATACTCTTAATGGCGGCGATCAGCGACTTATAGCGGAACTATGATATTGCAGCGGGCAGTCTGACACTAACTGACACTTTTGACACTTTGTGGGAACCAGTGACAATACAGTGATCAGTGCTAAAAATATGCGCTGTCACTGTACTAATGACGCTAGCTGGGAAGAGGTTAAAAATCTAGGGCGATCACAGGTTTAAATGTGTGCCTAACCAGTGATTTTGTGTACTATGTGTGCTGTTTTACTAAGGGATCTGATGGATTTTTTTTCCTGCACTGCAGGGAAAGAAAATCCATCACATCCCTGCTGACAGAACAGAGCTCTGCCTTGTTTACATAGGCAGAGCTCTGTTCAGTGTCTCTCCACACCAGTCAGCAGGTGTCAGTGGACATCCATTGGCTGGCACCTGTTGATTGGCTCATGCCGTATCTAATCACAGCACAGCCGCAGCGCCGGCGACTAGCGCGTTTTCTACCCAGAATTAGGGGACGCACTAGGTATGTGATCTGGCGCAGGAGAGCCGCCGTGCCGCTGTATAACTAAGTTATGTGGTCGGCTAGCAGTTAAAAGAACTACTTTGTTTAATTTAGCAAAATTTTTAGAACAAGGGCTATTAATATTAATTATCACTATACCTTTATGCGATACTTACCTCAAAAAGCAAAAACGCTCGGTAAACACTGCAAAAAAAAGTGTTTAAAGTAAATTCACTAAAGGAAATAAATAAATGCATGTGGTAAATAAGTAGTGGTACAGGCATGTGATAGTTAAAGAATGTTTACATTTCAGCTGGTTGTCAAGGAACCAGCACCTGCTGGCATCCTTAACAAACAGGTAATAGCTGGTTGTTAAGGAGCCAGAAGCCGCTGGCCTGAATAACAGGTTCTTAAGGAGCAGCCACCCGCCACGTCCTTAGCAACTAGGACTCATCTACTTTCAGTGGGATTCCCCGCTGACAGAAGAATGTAAACAAAAGAGGAGCTGGCATAAATAAAATAAAAAATAAAAAAACAGTGTGCCCCCCCCCATCCATGCCAAGTCCTCCAGGTCTCGTATAGATTTTGAGGGGGACCCCATACCATTTTTTTTTAAATGGCATAGGGTTTCCCACAAAATCCATACCAGACTCTTATACAAGCATGCACGTGCATTTGTATTGAGTCACCTTTACTCTGATACCCCTAACTAAAATCTAATGGAACCGATTGCCTCCAGAAGTCACCTATGTAGTAAATAGAGTCAACCTGTGTGTAATTTAATCTCAGTATAAATACAGCTGTTCTGTGAAGCCCTCAGACGTTTGTTAGAGAACATTAGTGAACAAACAGCATCATGAAGGCCAAGGAACACACCAGACAGGTCAGGGATAAAGTTGTGGAGAAGTTTAAAGCATGGTTAGGTTATAAATAAAATATCCCAAGCTTTTACCATCTCACGGAGCAGTGTTCAATCCAGCATCCGAAAATGGAAAGAGTATGACACAACTGTAAACCTACCAAGACATGGCCGTCCACCTAAACTGACAGGCCAGGCAAGGAGAGCATTAATCAGAGAAGCAGTCAAGAGGCTCATGGTAACTCTGGAGTAGCTGCAGAGATCCACAGCTCAGGTGGGAGAATCTGTCCACAGGACAACTATTAGTCGTGCACTCCACACATCTGGCCTTTATGGAAGAGTGGCAAGAAGAAAGCCATTGTTGAAATAAAGCCATAAGAAGTCCCGTTTGCAGTATGCGAGAAGCCATGTGGGGGACACAACAAACATGTGGAAGAAGGTGCTCTGGTCAAATGAGACCAAAATTGAACATTTTGGCCTAAAAGCAAAACACTATGGGTGGTGGAAAACTAACACTGCACATCATCCCCACCGTGAAAAACATGGTGGTGGGAGCATTATGTTGTGGGGATACTTTTCTTCGGCAGGGACAGGGAAGCTGGTCAGAGTTGATGGGAAGATGGATGGAGCCAAATACAGGGCAATCTTAGAAGAAAACCTGTTAGAGTCTGCAAAAGATTTGAGACTGGGGCAGAGGTTCACCTTCCAGCAGGACAATGACCCTAAACATACAGCCAGAGCTGGATTCTGGTTACAAAGGATGGTGAGATGGCAAAGGTTTTGAATATAATCTTCTCCTCAGTCTTAACGGGGGGCTTCAGTAACCAAAACTGCAATGTTTATCCTCATGACATATCACAGGAAGCACCCCCATGGTTAACAGAGGATAAAATCAGAAACAGATTTGAAAAACTTAACAAAAATAAGTCACCAGCACCTGATGGCTTGCATCTGAGGGTCCTTAAGGAACTCAGTCAAGTAATTGCCAGACTGTTGTTCCTAATTTTTACGAAAAGTCTCCTGACTGGTACAGCTGATTGGAGAAAAGCCAATGTAGCACCAATCTTTAAAAAAGGACCAAGATATATCCCTGGGAACTACAGACCAGTTAGCCTAACATCAATAATATGCAAGCTCCTGGAGTGCATGATAAGGGACTATATACAAGATTTTAGTATTGAAACCGGTATCATTGATTCATTAGCAGTAATCAGTATGGATTCATGAAAAATCGTTCTTGCCAAACAAATCTATTAACCTTCTATGAGGAGGTGAGCTGCCATCTAGATGAAGGAAGGCCCGTAGACTTGGTGTATCTGGATTTTGCAAAGACATTTATTACAGTTCCCCACAAACATTTACTATACAAGCTAAGGTCTGTCGGCATGGACCAAAGGGTGAGTACCTGGATTGAAAACTGGCTACAAGGGCGAGTTCAGAAGGTAGTGATAAATGAGGAGTACTCGGAATGATAATGTGGAAAGTGGGGTCCTCCAGGGTTCTGTCCTATCAATCCTATTTAATTCATTCATAAATGACCTGGAGGATGGGATAAACAGCTCAATCTCAGTATTTGCGGATGATACTAAGCTAAGCAGGGCAATAGCTTCTCTGCAGAATGCCGAAACCTTGCAAGAAGATCCAAACAAATTAATGGGGTGGGCAACTAAATGGCAAATGAGGTTTAATGTTGAAAAATGTAAAATAGGGGGCGCATGTGCGGCAGCCTGAGGTGAAGGTAATGTTACCTTAGAGCTCCGCTCCTCGGGAGTTTTCATCGGAGGACTACAGGTCCCAGTGAACCAGTAAGTATCCCAAAACTGCAGAAAATCCTACCTAATACTGTCAGCTTCACTGACAATGGTCTTGAGAGCTCCTAAAACAAAAATTAAAGCAGGAAAAACGAAGGAAACGGCACACAGGCTGGCAGCTGGAATGGAGGCGGCATCCTCTCCCCCACAGCACAGCGGTGAATACACTAAAAAATCTTTACCTCACAGTCAGCACAGCGGTGAATACACTGAAAAATCTTTACCTCACAGTCAGCACAGCGGTGAATACACTGAAAAATCTTTACCTAACAGTCAGAAGACACAGGCTGCTAACGGTGAGTCTGAGTCTGAATATGAATACTGTGAATTACAAGCTGCTACACAGTCTGACATCTTCAAAAAATTTGAATGTATGCTTCAGAAAGCCCTCAAACAGACTTCTGATCATATAACTGACAAACTGACTAAAGAAATTAGAGAACTAGGTCAGAGAACAGCTGACTTAGAACTGAGGGTTGATGAAACTGATAATTTTACACAGAACTACATGTCTGAGATGAAGGTACTAAAAGAGGAAAACCTTACGTTACAAAATCGTTTAGAGGACCAAGAGAACAGAGATCGTCGATCGAATCTGCGAATCAGGGGAATCCCTGAATCTGTTCTAGACCTGCAGGCTAATATCACGGCGCTCTTTCAAGAATTATTACCTGGAACCCCTATTGACAGGTTCGAAATGGATAGAGTGCATAGAGCGTTAGCCCCACGCAAAATAAATGGTCCCCCGAGGGATATTATAGCTAAATTGCACTTTTACAGAACCAAAGAACAGATACTAACAGCTGCCAGAGGGAGAGAATCTCTTAGCTTCCAGGGCAATACCTATCAACTCTTCACAGATTTGTCCCCACTAACGGTTGCAAAAAGACATGCACTTAAACCTCAACTCCAGGTACTCCAGAGAAATCAAATTTCCTATCAGTGGGGATTTCCTTTTTGTCTCAGATTTACTCATTTGGAAACAAAATATGTTTGTCGCTCTTCAGAGGACTTGAAGTCAGCCCTATTTGATATGGGCCTAGCCGAAGCAATCTTACCAAATGACCAGTCTCATAGGCGCTCAGCTTTTCGTTCTACACAGCAAAACAAAGACCCAAAACCCAGCTATTCCACATCTTCCCATCAAAATCTTAACAAGCAAGGTCGATATGAACATTCACCACCAAACAATGAGGATTCAATGGACTGACAATCTAAGCCAGACTAGTTATTTGTCCTTGCTACTTTTTTCCAGCACAGTATGCTGACAGAGTTAATTAACTGGCCATATTCATGACTAAAATGAGTTATGGCTACATACTACTGTTATGTTACAAAAATTTTTTTTTTTTTAATATTTTTTTTTATTTTATTATATTAACTTTTTTCTGTTTTTTTTTCCTCTCAAGTTTTTGAACTTTATTTTTTCTTTTTTTGTAACAATTTAAGCAAAATTTTTCCATGATGGTAATGGAATAGTTCCTGTGATCCTCCGATGTTATACATCCCTCAGGAATTTCATGTTGCCCTTTATTCCACCTAAGGACTCCTACCATTGTTATGGGGGTCTCTATTGGTGGTCCCGGACCCTCTCATAGAGTTCTAAAAACTCTCCCGAGATGCTCCTACACCCTATTATTTACCCTTTATATACTGCTAAATTGTCTTCATATTGGGTTTGTTCGATTCTCCTCTCCTTTTTTCTTTTTCTATTCTATTGCTTCTTTCTTTAATCTTTGCTATTCCCTCCTGACTCTCGGGTTGGCGATCCTGGCTCTCGGTGAGTACTCTGCTTGTTATGCTATAATATTTGCATTCGTTGTTTTATGGCTCCTATAAATATCTTGTCATTAAATGTACAGGGGTTTAATACTCCACATAAGCGAACCAAGGCTTTACGGTCTTTTGCTATGAAAAAAGCTAATATTATATGTTTGCAGGAAACGCATTTTACTGACAAAGTTTATCCCAAATTTCTTTCATCATCATATCCACAATTCTATAGTGCTTCAGCTACGGTTAAACAGCGCGGAACTCTCATAGGTTTTCACCGTTCCACTCCGTTTAACCTTGTATCAAAAATAACAGACCCTGAAGGACGATATGTTCTCCTAACAGGATTTATTTCTGATAATCCTATTACTATTGTGTCTTATTATGCCCCTAACAAACGCCCAACTGCTTTCTTATCCCACCTTTTTCAACTTATAGAAGTACATACGTTTGGTACTGTTGTTATTTGTGGGGATGCTAATGCTACTATTTTCCCGTTCTTAGATAAATCTCCCGCTGGACCTACCACAAACTCAATAAACCTAACTTTTCAACATCTACTCACCACTCATAGCCTGGTAGATACTTGGCGAGAGATGAACCCTATTAGTAGGCGCTTCACTTATTATTCTTATCCGCATAACTCTTTTTCACGATCATATTCTAATCCCGTCAAGTATGCTACCAGAAATCATATCATCCAAAATCATTCCTTTTCCATGGACAGACCACTGCGCAGTATTCATTACCATTGCTTCCACAATTCCTAGATCACACGATACCACTTGGTGTATAAACGATTCAATTCTGACCCACCCTTCTCATCGTGTTGAGATTGAAAAAGCACTTTCTGATTACCTAAAATCCAATGATACAGACGATGTCTCTGCTATTACATTATGGGAGGCGCACAAGGTAGTCATTAGGGGTAGACTGATACAACAAGCAACTAACCTTAAAAGAGAACGCAAACTGTTGTTTGCAAAACTTGAATCTACCTTTAATGACTGTCATCAAACTTTTCAAACCTCCCCGAATGCTACCAACAGTACCAAACTAGAAAAAGCCTGCCTGAATCTAGATCTTTTTCTTACTGATACCGCAGATAAACTTATAAGTAAACGCCAGCATGTTCAATATCGCAGGGCAAATAAACCTGATACACCTATGGCCAGAATTTTAAAAAATTCACAACATATACATACGCCTATCAGATTGAAAGTATCCCGGGAATCTTACACTAGTAACCCAGTGAAAATACTTGAAATTGTTCGCTCTAAGTTATCTAAACTATATTCTTCTGCCTCAAATTTTGATAAAACTAAAGCAGACACACTGTTCTCCAATATCACGCTTCCTAACCTTGATCAACAACAGAAAGATCTTCTTGAATGTCCAATTACAGATACTGAAGTCCTTAACGCAATAAAATCTTTAAAATTACGTAAAAGACCAGGCCCAGATGGATTTTCGGCAACATATTATAGACAATTTGCATCAATCTTAACACCTGTCTTAACTAAAGCCTTCAATTCGATCCTTAAAGGTAACTCATTTAGAACAGAGACTCTCACCTCTATAATAGCAATGATCCCCAAACCACATTCTGACTCCACCTCCTGGACTAATTATCGTCCTATATCCCTCCTAAATCTCGATATAAAATTAATTGCTAAAATTTTGGCCACTAGACTGAATAATATTATTGGCCTACTAATCCATAAAGACCAAACAGGCTTTATGCCTAAACGCCAAGCTGGAGATAATATCAGGAGAGCACTCTTACTTATTAATGCGGCTAAAACTAGACGAATCCCAGCTTGCCTTGTAACCTTAGACATAAGGAAAGCATTTGATTCGGTTACGTGGCCTTATATGGAATATGTCCTTGGTAAATGGGGATTTGGAAACAATTTTTTAACCTGGGTCTCATCCTTATACAATAATCCTAGAGCATATATCAAATATGCAGGCTATAAGTCAACAATGATTGATATCAAAAGAGGCACTAGACAAGGATGCCCTCTTTCCCCTCTACTTTTTGCCCTAATAATAGAACCCCTGGCACACCTTATTAGAACCAATCCTGACATTAAAGGTATCGAACTAGGTGGTTATCACCATAAACTATATCTCTTTGCGGATGACATCCTCATATTTTTTTCTCATCCCCATATATCCACCCCTAATCTACTAAAAACACTAGATCATTTTGCCCAAATATCAGGACTACATATTAATCCAACAAAATCAAATGCATTAAATATTTCCTTATCTCAATTAGAACTTCAGCAGGCACAAACTTCCTTACCCTTTACTTGGGTTCCAAAGCTGCTTCCATACCTAGGAATAAAACTCACAATCTCTCTTAAAGACCTTTTTGCGGCAAATTACTTACCCCTCCTTAAACAAACTTCCGGCTTCCTGAAACAACGGGCTCTTCTATCATTGTCATGGTTGGGAAGGATTAATGCGGTAAAGATGTCAATCCTGCCGAAATTCTTATATTTATTTAGGGTACTCCCTATTTCTTTACCATCTTACATTCTTAGACTTACTCAACGTAGAGTTATGTCCTTCATTTGGGGTACCACCAAACCTCGTATACCTAAATCTATGCTTTACCTTAATAAATTGAGTGGTGGTTTGGGATTGCCCAACTTTTCCTCCTATTTCTACGCTGCACAGCTAGCACTTATACCCAAGTATCATACTTTTGTAGAAGCTCCCCTATGAGTAGCTATTGAATCAGTGGAAAGTGACCCTATCTCAGTGGCAAATATGTTTTGGCTCTGTCCTGCTGATAGAATACATCTTTCTAATCCTATCACGAAACACCCTAGCAGTATGGGATAAATGTAATTTTGCACATAATCTTCAATCAACACATAATCCCTTGCTTTCATTTCTTAATAATCCAGCCTTTTATCCTGCCTGGAAATTCCCAAAATCATTCTCTGCATGGACCTCTACGAACCTGACTCGTTTATACAATCTTTCCTCGACGCTATTTATACATTTCCTGTACTATGTGAAACCTTTGGGTTACCTAAAACTGAAATATTTCAATATTTACAAATTAAAAATTTTTATGAACCACTTCTTAGTACAGGCTCAACTCTTGATCAAATGACTCAATTTGAGCGGATTTGTATAAGTGATCCACACATTAGAGGACTTATCTCAATATTATATTTCCAACTTAATATGATATCTAGTGAGTTTCTACCCTCATACAGAACTAAATGGGCACAAGATATGAATCGAGTGTTTAATAAACATGATTGGTCGAATATATGGTCAGCCACCAAAACTTCCTCTCCAAATTGTTTTGCTGTAGAAACTAATTACAAGGTTCTAGCATGCTGGTACCTTGTACCAGCTAGAATAGCTAAATTTGTCCCCACATATTCACCTAATTGCTTTAGAGGATGTGACACAGCAGGAACACATTTTCACATATGGTGGCAATGCCCCGTAGTTGAAGAATTCTGGAAGAATATATTTCTTATGGCTTCTAAAGCCCTGGAAATCACGATTCCTCCAGATCCTGCAACGGCACTCCTAAACCTTAAACCCACAATACTCACCCATACTCAATTCCAATTGTTTATCCAACTTAGCACTGCAGCTAAACAAACGATTGCCAAGGCGTGGAAGTCCCAAAATCTAATTCTTGCTGAAGCTAAACACAGAATGAACAGAGCACTTTTATACGCCAAGATGACAGCTATTGAAGAAAATAAAATAAATAAATTTCGCAAAATTTGGCAACCATGGGTTAAAAACTACCTCCCTACAGATTTTGACCAATCTCTGTTGTTACCACACTAAGATATATATCATATTATTACTGAAATATATATTATATTTGTATACCTAATAAGAGCTGGATCATCATCCCGGGAAACTCTCTTTTTTTTTTTTTCTCTTCTTTCCTTCTTTCCATCTTTATCTCTCCTCCCTCTCCTTTTCTTTTATTATTTCCTAAAATATTCCTATGGATACTTAGTCTAATACCTTGATTTATTTCTCTAATCTTACATCTAGAATCCCAACTAGTGTATAGTAAATATGGTTGTAAGATATCTCTAAAATTACTTTATTTTATTAACTTATTTATTTATCTTTTTTATCATACTGCAAAGATCTTCTGATGATTGATATGTATCCATGTATTGTATCATTTTATTTCTTCTTCTGTGAAAACTCAATAAATATATTTAACAAGAAAAATGTAAAATAATGCATTTAGGTGGCAAACACATGAATGCTATCTACTCACTAGGGGGAGAACCTCAGGTGGTATCTAGGAAGGAAAGGGATCTGGGGTCCTAGTAGATGACAGGTTCAGCAACGGCATGCAATGCCAAGCTGCTGCAAGCAAAGCCAATAGAATATTGGCATGCTTTAAAAAGGGAATTAACTCCAGAGATACTAATAGAAAAAGGTTACCATCCAGCTAGATCATGTATGTTGCCAACATCCCTAGATTGATAGGTGAAAAAAATACCCCCAAATAAGGTTGTGGGACTTTAATGGCAACAGCGTAATGTAAAAACAATTTTATTCCATAGAAAAATTTATATATGTATACAAAACATTAGCATAGTAAATAAACATAACACAGTGAACACAATAAAAAGCTGAAACACAGCTGTACTGATGTGCATTGGATAAAGATGCTTGTAATGTCTTCCACGAAGGCCAAATGGCCTTTATCATCTTTATCCAATGCACATCAGTACAGCTGTGTTTCAGCTTTTTATTGTGTTAACTGTGTTATGTTTATTTACTATGCTAATATTTTGTATACATATATAAATTTTTCTATGGAATAAAATTGTTTTTACATTACGCTGTTGCCGTTAAAGTCCCACAACCTTATTTGGGGGTATTTTTTTCACTTAACTCCAGAGATAAAACGATAATTCTCCCACTCTACAAGACTTTGGTCCGGCCGCACCTGGAGTATTCTGTCCAGTTCTGGGCACCAGTCCTCAGGAAGGATGTACTGGAAATGGAGAGAGTACAGAGAAGGGCAACAAACCTAATAAAGGGACTGGAGGATCTTAGTTTTGAGGAAAGATTACTAGCGCTGAACTTATTCTCTCTAGAGAAGAGACGCTTGAGAGGAGATATGATTTCAATGTACAAATACCATACTGGTGACCCTACAATAGGGATAAAAGTTTTCCGCGAAAGGCCATTTAAAAAAACTCGCAGCCATTCACTAAAATTAGAAGAAAAGCAATTTAACCGGAAACTGCGTAGAGGGTTCTTTACGGTAAGAGCGATAAGAATGTGGAATTCTCTTCCACAAGCAGTGGTTTCAGCAGGGAGCATAGATCATTTCAAAAAAACTATTAGATAGGCACCTAAACGACCACAACATTCATGGATATACAATGTAATATTGACATAAAAGCGCACACATACAGGTTGGACTTAATGGACTTTTTTTCAACCTTACCAACTATGTAACTGTGTAACTATGTAGCTACAATGGAATGGTTTAGATCAAAGCATATTCATGTGTTACAATGGCCCAGTCAAAGTCCAGACCTAAATCCAATTGAGAGTCTGAGGCAAGACTTGAAAATTGCTGTTCCCAGACGCTCTCCATCCAATCTGACAAAGCTTGAGCTATTTTGCAAAGAAGAATGGGCAAAAATGTCACTCTCTAGATGTGCAAAGCTGGTAGAAACCCAAAAAGACTTGCAGCTGTAATTGCAGCAAAACGTGGTTCTGCAAAGCTGGTAGAGACATCCCCAAAAAGACTTGCAGTTGTATTTGCAGGGAAAGGTGGTTCTACAAAGTATTGAGGCTGAATACAAATGCACTCCACACTTTTCACATATTTATTTGTAAAAAAATTTAAAAAACATTTTTATTTTTCTCCCACTGCACAATTATGTGCCGCTTTGTGTTGGTCTATCACGTAAAAGCCAAATAAACTATATTTACGTTTTTGGTTGTAACATGACAAAATGTGGAAAATTTCATGGAGTATGAATACTTTTTAAAGGCACTGTAGGTTCCTATTAATGGGCTACATACATGGCAGAGCTTTCATCCATCTGAATAACCAGAATTTCAGTATAGTAGGACACATTGGTTTCGGCAGCAACAGCTGTGAACAATCATCTTATCATATACAGTAAATGTGTCACCTAAGTCACCTGAGATTGATATGTTTTCACCTTTACAAACACAGTGTGGGTTTGTGTAGTGTTTCTGCTTGCCTGTCATCCCCCAGGACCAGGTGTACAATGAGGACTTGTTATTCTGTGAAGAGTAGAGGAAACCACCTATCAGAACACATCTGGAAAACGCCATGTCCTACGCTCATTACTGATACAACAATATTTATCATCGCTAATTATTTATTTCTGTCTAGTATTATTATCTTTCTGTAGCTTAGTATAAACATATCCACCCACTTATTCCCCTGGGATGTAACTAAAAAAATTCTCATACCAGTCCCGAATTGTTATTGGAGTCTATACACCTTCTCTGCTAGTAGGGCAATTATAGGCAGGGAATTAGTAAATGGAACATATTTGCAAGGCATACATTAAGACTGTGCCCTGGATTCAGAAATATGTCCCTACTTTGCAAGTACTGATATTACAGATGGAATCATTTCTAAATATCAGTTTCACTTCAAATGTTTTTGCTCTTTTCCTTTATTCATTACAGTCAGGGCTACAAAATAACATATTAAAAGCATTTCTTTTTTTAACCGGTTCAATACAGGGCATTTTCACCCCCTTCCTTCCCAGGCCAATTTTTAGTTTTCAGCACTGTCGCATTTTAAACGACAATTGCGCGGTCGTGCGACGCTGTACCCAAAAAAATTGACGTCCTTTTTTCCCCACAAATAGAGCTTTCTTTTGATGGTATTTGATCACCTCTGCGGTGTTTATTTTTTGCGCTATAAACAAAAGAAGAGCGACAATTTTGAAAAAAACACAATATTTTTTACTTTTTGCTATAATAAATATCCCAATTTTTTTTTTAAAAAACACATTTTTTTCTCAGTTTCGGCCAATACGTATTCTTCTACATATTTTTGGTAAAAAAAAATTGCAATAAGCGTATATTGATTGGTTTGCGCAAAAGTTATAGCATCTACAAAATACGGGATAGATTTATGGCATTTAAAAAAAAATTTTTTTTTTTTTTTTAGCGGCGATCGCGATTTTTTTTCCTGACTGCGACGTTATGGCGGACACATCGGACACTTTTGACACATTTTTGGGACCATTCACATTTATACAGCGATCAATGCTATAAAATTGCATTGATTACTGTGTAAATGTGACAGGCAGTGAAGGGGTTAACCACTAGGGGGACACAAGGGGTTAAATATGTTTCCTAAGGGAGTGTTTCTAACTGTAGGGGGCTGGGACCGATCAGTGTTCCGCTGTACTAGGAACACAGATCACTCTCCTCACAACTGACAGGACGTGGATCTGTGTGTTTACACACACAGATCCACGGTCCGGCCCGGTTAACGTGCAATCGCGAGTGCCCGGCGGACATCGCGGCCGCCGGGCACACGCACCGGTCCCGAGCAACGCGGCGGGCGCGCGCGCGCCCCCTAGACGGCCGGGAATCCCAGGCCGTCATATGACGTCCACCCAGGATGGGAGATCCCATCTGTGGACGTCATATGTCTATGGCTGGGTAGGGAAGTGGTTAAAGTCAGGTCTCTGGTATATTGCATATAGATGGTTTGTGCTTTCATATGCAGCCAGTAGTTGCGGCTAAGGGCTCCTCTTGACATATTTTCAAGGTTGGTCTTACTGTCTTAAAAAAAAAACTTGTCTATAGAGCTCAATAGCTCAAGCTGAAATTTACACAGTGAATGATCCAGGGTGAATGATACCTCTTGCTGGGAGATTGCCTAGGAATTGCTTCTTTGTAGAACCGCATGCAGTCTCTAGGGCACGGGATTAGGTCAGTACTTACAATGCTACAGGATCATCAGTTGCCTCCTGATATCCACCAGGCACTCGTCAGTGAGGGAGACAGACTAATGACACCACAGGTTCACTGGATACTCTTCTCACCAGCCTTCAACAGGTATCCTCCAGTGAGCTTCTCCAGACCACAACAGAGAAATTCCAGACTTTAGAAAATAGACCGGCCAACTTAAACCATATCTGGGACTTTGTTGACCTCTAAGTAGTGTAACCAGCAGACTGCCCAGAGGGGCAAAGCCATGGGCCTCCGTATGAGGGGGGTAGTGCCCCCCCTCCGGAGCAAGGTGTTCGCACATGCAGGCCTCGAAATTTCCACTCGCCTGCTCGTATTTGGCAAGTGGAAATTAGCGGAGGGTGAGTGTGGAGCAGGGGCGGACTAGGCTGCCAGTTTCCTGGTTAATCGATTCTTGCAGAAGCGGTGCGGCCATCAGAGTGGCCCAGAGGGGGGGCTTCCTGCCCTGGGCCACTCTGATGTCCTGTACAAAAGGCCAGACCACTTCTGCCAGAAGCAATCAGCCAGAAAACTGTCAGAAGGATCAGGCAGCCGGGTGACACAGAGCGGGGATCTCCCGCTGAGACGCGGCTTGTATATGAATACCCGTCCGCTTTCAAACAAAGTCCCGCCTCCTGGAATTGGACCAGTGTGCTGTCTATTAGAGCAGCTGGTCTAGGAGGCAGGACTTTGTTTCACAGAGGCGGCTATTCGTATACAAGCCGCGTCTCAGCAGGAGATCCCCTCTCTGTGTCACCCGACCGGCAGATCCTCCTGATTCCTCCCTGATGCATTGCTGGGCACTGATGAGGCTGCACGTATGGGCAATGATAGGCTGCATTGATGGCCAATGATATGCTGCATTGATGGCCAATGATACGCTGCACTGATGGGCAATAATACGCTGCACTGATGGGCAATGATACGCTGCACTGATGAGCAATGATACGCTGCACTGCACTGTATTGATGGGCTATGGTAGACTGCACTGATGGGCAATGATAGGCTGCACTGATGGCCACTGATAAGCTAAACTGATGGGCACTAATATGCTGCACTGATGGGCAATGATAGGCTGCAATGATGGACACTGATAAGCTAAACTGATGGGCACTAATATGCTGCACTGATGGGCAATGATAGGCTGCAATGATGGGCAATGATAGGCTGCACTGATGGGCGCTGATGAGGCTGCACTGATGGGACTGTACTGATGGGCCTAATTCTGCATAAAACATTTAACAGTGTAGTTTCATGAGATAATTTCCGAGGGCATGTTTAGGGATGGGGCAGGGTAGGGGTTAAAAAACAGTTTAGAAATTGCTAATCAGACAATGGCAGCTTGATCCTTCTATTAAGCTTTTGCATCAGATTTTGCGAACCTTTGCATGCCTGCGCTTTATATCACGACTAAGCCCCTCCCCTTCATGACATGGGCGCAGTATGGGTGACCTTAAAATGATGCCCCCCTTGAAAAAAGTTCTGCGGACATCCATGGGCAGAGCCCCTGTGACAGGCTAAACCTAGGTTCCAACCCTTCCTGCTCCAGGTGTCAGACTGTTTATGGGCTCTCCAGCCACCTACTGGACATGGGATTTGTTTTCGGAACCTCAATATTTACACACAGCCTGACTTGTATTTTTGTCTATTTGTATAGTAGAATTTATAGAAGTCACTTCCTTTCTTTGGGATTTGGGTCAGGCATCTCAGTATTTATATAGAGCTTGGCTGTTTCTTCCCACATCTGGTATATATAGGATAATGTGTCCTACTACTAATTAGATAGCATTTGTATTCACTGAGGACTATAAGACCATACAAGAACAAAAGGCCTAAGCTGCGTTTAGAGAGGACAAGAACATTTAGGCTAACACTGGCTCAAAGCAGTGATTCTGTAGAGGATAGAGTGAATATTGCAGTGGGATCTCCCTTTTCATCTCAGCTTGTACAGAGCATTGAAATCTGGAATTTGGCTTTAAAGGGTAACTCCACTTTTGTGGGAAAATAATAGCAAAAAAATATATAAATATAGTGTATACATTTACTAAACAAGTCAAATTGTATTTGAATGTTATTAAAAATTACCTTTTGTTTTCAATCTGCAGCTCTGTAATCTTCAGTAAATCATCTGTAAAATGCAACGCAATATGGCAACCTGGCGGCGTTTTGTACACAGAATGTGTACAGAACGCTCCCCAGAAATGTAATTTCCTACTTGTGTGATTGGCTCACTAAGATACAAGTCAGATTTTGGGCATCTCCTGCAACATAAATGTAATTTTTGGTGAGATACTCCCAGAGGGAAATCATGTCTAAAGGGAAGCAGACCCTGTCACTTTCCTCATTAGAGCCCTGCAGGTGCAGCAGATGATTGGTAAGTATAAAACCACTCCCATACAGACTCAATATGACACCATGGACAAACAGCTATTTCTTCAGAATAACAAAAGGTAGGGCTGTGGAACAAAGTTTGTTAAAATCGTTGCATTGATCACCAAGAGGGAAATGTTTTTTCCCAACAAAACTGGTATTACTCCTTAACCACTTGAACTCCAGAAGGTTTACCCCCCTTCATGACCAGGCCATTTGATGGTCGTGGGATGCTGTACCCAAATTCATTTTTGTCCTTTTTTTCCCACAAATAGAGCTTTCTTTTGGTGGTATTTGATCACGTTTGCGGTTTCAATTTTTTCCACTAAAAACAAAAAAAAGAGCGACAATTTTGAAAAAAAAAACAATATTTTTTACTTTCTGCTATAAAACATATCCAATAAAAAAAGGAAAAAATGTAATTTCTTCATCACTAACTGACACTTTTGACACTTTTTGGGGACCAGTGGCACTAATACAGTGATCAGTGCTAAAAAATATTCATCATCACTAGTGACACTGGCTGCGAAAGGGGTTACCATCAGGAGTGATCAAAGGGTTAAATGTATGCCTAAGTTGTGCTTAGGTAAAGGCCCGTGGCGGCTGTTGCCAAACTGAAAAAAAAAATCAATTGCAGCCACTGTGCCCATCAAACCAGCCACTGTGCCATCAAACGCAGCTACTATACCCATCAATTGCTGCCAGTGTGCCCATCAATTGCTGCCAGTGTGCCCATCAATTGCTGCCAGTGTGCCCATCAATTGCTGCCAGTGTGCCCATCAATTGCCATTACTGTGCCCCATCAAATGCTGCCAGTGTGCTAATCAAAAGCCACTACTGTACCCCATGAAATGCTGCCAGTGTGCCCATCAATAGCCACTACTGTGCCCCATGAAATGCTGCCAGTGTGCATCACCCATCACTTACCTGTCTCGCAGCGGGTCAGCGGCGGTGTCCTGCACGCTCCTCGATGTCTTCTTCCGTCCTCTCTATCAGGCGTCCAGTCACAGCACCTGACATTTCAGCCAATCAGGTGACAGGTAACAGACCCGAACACCTGATTGGCTGAGAGGCGATTCAGTGTTAGCAAAGCAAATTCCTTTGCTTTGCTAACACACAGCTGAGTGAACAGCGAACGCACAGCATTGCGCCCACTGTCCACCTTTTTGGGTGTCAATAATAAGAGCCTATGGCTCTAATCAGGTGCTTCCAAAAAACACCCCCGCCGCTGTAATTCAGGTGCCCGGCGCCCGAAAAGGGGCCGGACACCTGAATAGGGGGTGTCAGCGGCGACCAAACATGAATCTAGCTATGGTGATAGAGCGCTGCCAGGAGAGAGGGGGTGGCGCTCCTGCGCCCTTTATGGACGCACTGCCACTGGCAGAAACACAGGATCAGTATCTTCTTCTCTGACAGAACGACAATCTGCCTTGTTTAGACAGGGAGATTGTCATTCTGCCTCTTTACTGTCTAATCGGCAGGCACCGGCAAACATCGAGTCCATGGTACCCGTGGCTGGGCTCCCGCTGTGTATAATCTCAGAAGTGTACATGATCTGGCACAGAGCGGCTGCCCTGCCACAGTATATGTACGTGGGACAGTCACTAAGCTGTTAAGGAACAGAATCAAAATTTTACATCTTAAGGTCATAATGAGGGCCTGGGTGTTGGGGGACAGGTTCACTGAAAGTGAACCTACATTTTAAAATGGGCCATATTTGGAAAACATTGAGGGGGATTTACTGGAGCACTCTAAGGCTGGGTTCACAATATTGCCGCATGTGGCTCACAGCAGGGGTCCAGTGTGTCCCCGTTCACCATTTCAGGTCCAATTTCAGCCCAAATTTTTGGGCTGAATTCGTAACTGAAACGGACCAAAAGACGCACAGGACCCCTGTGCAAATTCGCACCACAGCCGCAGTGGCGATATGTGAACCGGCTCCATAGAGAGCAGGTCATAATCTTCTACCATGCGAATTGGATGCGGTGAAATTTCCACATCCAATTCCCAAAGGTGTGAACCCAGCCTGAATCTGGTGCACCTGTGCATGGTAGCCAACCAGCTTCTAACTTTAGCTTGTTTAACCACTTCAGCCCTGGAAGGATTTGCCCCCTTGATGACCAGGCCAGTTTTTGCGATACGGCACTGTGTCACTTTAACTGACAAATGCGTGGTCTTGCGATGCTGTAACCAAACAAAATTCACGTCCTTTTTTGCCCACAAATAGAGCTTTCTTTTGGTGGTATTTGATCACCTCTGCGGTTTTTATTTTTTGCGCTATAAACAAAGAGTGACAATTTTGAAAAAAAAAACAATTTTTTTTACTTTTTGCTATAAATAATACATATCCCCCCAAAAACATGTATTCATCAGTTTAGGCCGATATATATTCTTCTACGTATTTTTGGTTAAAAAAAATCGCAATAGGCGTATGTTGATTGGTTTGTGCAAAAGTTATTGCATCTACAAACTAAGGGATAGATTTAGGGACTTTTATTTTTTTAAATTGTTTTTACTATGGTGGCGATCTGCTATTTTTAGCGCGACTGCAACATTGCGGCGGACATATCTGACCCTCAAATTACACTTTTTGGGGACCAGTGACATTATTACATTGACCAGTGCTATAAAACTGCACTGATCAATGTAAAAATGACACTGGAAGGGAAGGGGTTAACACTAGGGGGCGATCAAGGGGTTAACTGTGCTCCCCAGGGATGTTCTAACTGTAGGAGGGGTGGACTGGCAGGGACATGACAGAGATCACTGTTCCCGATCACTGGGAACAGTAGATCTCTGTCAGGACTCCTGTCAGAATGGGGATCTGCTTGTTTACACTGGCAGATCCCCGTTCTGCCTCTGTAGTAGGCGATCATGGGTCACCGACAGACATCGAGTCTGCCCGATCCGCGGGCACACTCCCGCAGCATGAAGTGGGAGCGAGAGCATGGCGGCGCGCGCGCCCCCGCAACTGCGCTGGCGCGAGCCGACGTACAGGTACAGCGATTCACGCAGTGCTGCCAACCTGCCGCAGTATATCTGCGTGAGCTGGTCGGCAAGCAGTTAGTTAAGCTTTGATAATAAAACCTGGAAGCGGATTGGTTTCTATGCAGAGCTGCACCAGAGTTTGCGCTCTCCAGTTTTAGTACATTTCCCCCATACTGTCTAAATAATGCCGTTCTGCTCCCCCTCTTTTGCCATGTGAATATTTAAGTTGTAAATATGTAAAAAGTGAAAAACATTGAGGTTCATAAAGCAAAACTTTCTATGAGAGATCACTGTGTTGTATGATTATGGGTCTATGACAACCAGCTTGATAATGGTGAATTTGCAGAAATTCCTCTTTCTGTATAGCCAATATTATACAGTATGAGTTTTTGCCCAAACCTGCAGCATTGTGGGGCCTGGATGGAGAGCTTCAGCTATTTCCACCCTCCATTGTTAGTCAGCTCTTTATAGATTTTCTCTGGCAGTGTTAAATCATAAGTGATTTGCCAGCAGTGGCACACACCCAGTCATTTGTTTGGCCTATAAATTTCAGCTGGTGAAGAGGTGTCAGGTGATATTCCACTACACCTGTATGACTGGTTTGTGCCTCGGATGGAATACGCATCCTTATTTTTAGCTTGACTTATTTACATTTGTGTAAAACGCCAACGGGGCCAGCAGATTTTTCTAATTATCGGTGCTCGTTTATAAATGTTGCTGTAAAGGGAAAAATGGAGGAGCTGCTCCATTTTCAATAGGGTGCAACCCTCGCTGTCCTCGGTAGCTGTGTGAGTATATAGTTATCTATGTAGCCAATACCCCGCCAAGGAAGTGTAGCGCACCTCGTAAGGAGCCGCTGGTGACACTGATACTTTTTGCCCCAGATGAGTGCACATACAGCCAGGCACACAGCATTTTCTCCACTTCTCTCTCTCTCTCTGAGGCCCCATTCCAGTGGCATTGGGAGGGGGGGCTGGAGCCCTGAATGGGCCCCCGAAAAGCCCTGGGTCTCAGGTGTGCCCAATTTTATTGTGAGCCCCAAGCGGGGAACGATCTGATCTCGAATGTGGCCGAGTGCGGCCGAGTCACATAGCAGGTCTCACCTTCTGGAGCCTGCAGCGCCTATGATAGACATCCCACTGGTCCAATGGCAGGACCGCAGGACGTGTGACGTCCATCATAGGCGCTGCAGGCTCCAGAAGGTGGGAATTACAAAGCGACTGCCGCTCCACATCGATCCCCGCTCGGCGCTCGGGCGGCTCTCCTTTGGCTGCCTCTCACACCAGCACCACGGCTGAGCTGCTTCTGCAGGACCTGGACACATGAAGTCTGTCTCCTGGTCAGGTAGGTCAGTGTGTGTCAGGTAGGTAGGTCAGTGTGTGTCAGGGAGGTGTGTGTCAGGTAGGTCAGTGCGTGTCAGGTAGGGATCAGTGTATGTCAGGTAGGTAGGTCAGTGTGTGTCAGGTAGGTCAGTGTATGTCAGAAACAGAGGGGAATGGAGCACTGACAGGTGCTGCTGGTGAAAGGGTAAGGGGCAGTGGTATGGATCAGGGGAGGGGGCAATAAGGTGTCTATAGGGGGTAACAAGCAGTTAAAACGGTCTTAGACCTATAGAACTAGGTTCCGGTATATATAATGAGCGGCAGCCAGCTTCTCAGAGCAGAAGGAACTCTGTGATATGGGAAAGACAAAAAGAAAAAAGGCAGCGCCGCTCTAAGGGTAGTAAATTGGATAAAACAAGGCTTTAATAATGTTAAAATATGCACTCACATTTGAGTAATAAAAACAGGCATAGAATAGTTCTCCTGAACATCGGAAGCCTCATCCGGTTTTCCGCTGGGATGTGGTGGGGTCAGTGTGGCGCTATAAACTCAAAAAAAGAGGGTTATGTAAGTGACATATCTAAAGTCAAATGCAGGGAGTAAATATTAGTATTCCATTTGGTTCCATGTGATGTGAGAAACCAAATATCATCTATACAATATACAAAGGTGTAAACCAATGTGTGAGAAAATTCTACAGTATTAGTATAAATTGCGAATATATACTGTGTATACACTATAACATGTACCAAAGAAATATATATAAATAGATATATGAAATAAATCAAAACATGTGTATATCAAAACATGTGAAAAGTGATGCCACATAAATTATAAAAGTCCAAAAAGGTGAATTGGCACCAACAGGAGCCAGCAAGTTAAAGTCCACCAACAGTGTAAAAAAGAAGAGGTGAAGAAGCCACCACCTGGGATCATAGGGGGCTTACCAGATGTAAACGACTTGGAACAACGTATGCCGGCCAAGTCATACCAGGCTATGAGACCAACAGGTCGCACAAGTGTAGTATATTGGATTGAAGATTGGAGCAAAGATGTATGAAGAGGCTATGTAGAAGCAACCAGAATTCCCGGGAAAGGCAATAATGGTAGGGAAAAAGCCGTCACCTGAAGATCTTAAAGGCTTACCAGAGGTTGTTGACCTGGGAAGACTTATGTCATCCAAGTCAAACAAAAACAGTGACCAGTGAACTGGTCGGAAAAGTATTCCCCTTTAGCGTGTCCTCAAAGTAATCCAAAATGGGCAGCTGGTTGGCGTCCACAGTGAATCACAACAGTCATGGAAATAGTATCTCAATGGAAGGCCACAAACGGATATTCAAATGCCATATGAGAAATAGATGAACGAGACTCACATAGCGTAATAACGTAAGTACTGGTTTATTAAAAATATAGAAAACAAACTCACATTTTCGTAGATCATCAAAACGTTTCAAAAATCAAGTAGCGGTAATGGTGAGGGGTCCACCCAACATGTTTCTGCTAAAGAGCCGTCATCTCAGCTCCTTCGTCAGGCGTGGATATAGGCCATGATAGGTACTGATTATAGAGGGGTAGAGGGGAAGAGGGGAGAGGAAGGGGCGTTGTCCAAAAATAATATTGGTCGGCCAGGCAGCGTTGGTGCGTGTCACACACACGCCAGCTAGAACAATTAATTGGAAGGCAAAAGATGAAGTGATAGTGTTGCCCGCAAGTGTATATAGAAAAAGAATTCTATGGCTGGTAAATGTGTAAGCAGAAGAAGGATGAAAGATAGGGCTGGGAATGTGAGAGAAGAATGGTGGGGAATGGTAATAAAAATTGGAGAACTGGTATAGAAAATAATTATCGGATAGGTGAGAAGGAAAAGTGGAAAAAGGAAATACAAGTGAATAAATAATAACTAATTAAAAAAAAAAATTCAATAATTAATAGTAAAGATAGTGATAATAAAGTGAGAATAAAATAAAAAAGATGGATGGGAAATAGAGGGAATGCAAGTCATATATATGCGCATGCATATACTATGCATCAGACACAAATGCGCACATGCATATATATATATATAAATGCATACATGCGTGCGCGTGTACACATTACATGTAGAATATAATAATAATAATAATAGTGGACTGTAATAATGCTTGTGGGTGAGAGCGGGGAGTAATAACATTACGGTATACTCAGAGGGTGGTATTAAGGGTATAGCCCGGGTAGATGGGGTTACTGTAGAGAAAAGGTATGTATGTAAGAGGTTATATAATGGGATGTTATTAGAGGGGAGGGGGGGGATAAACTATACAATGCTGGATAGAGGAAGTGGTGGTATGGTAGTGGGAGATTATGGATGGTACGAAGGTATAAAACTGACGCACACATAGGGTCTCCTGGTCAGGTAGGTCAGTGTGTGTCAGGTAGGTAGGTCAGTGTGTGTCAGGTAGGTATGTCAGTGTGTGTGAGGGAGGTGTGTGTCAGGTAGGTCAGTGTATGTCAGGTAGGTAGGTCAGTGTGTTGTAGGTAGGTCAGTGTGTGTCAGGTAGGTCAGTGTGTGCATGTCAGGTAGGTAGGTCAGTGTGCGGCAGGTAGGCCAGTGTATGGTAGGTAGGTCAGTGTGTGTATGTCAGGTAGGTCAGTGTATGTCAGGGAGGTCAGTGTGTGTATGTCAGGTAGTTAGGTCAGTGTGTGTATTTCAGGTAGGTAGGTCGGTGTTTGTATGTCAGGTAGATCAGTTTAGTGGTCAGCATTGATGGGCACTGGTAAGCCAGACAGCAACCAGCAAGTGAGCTTATCCCCCCGCCATACAACCCCACCGCCCAGCCAAAAAACACTGCGCCACTAGAGACAGTCGCCATGCCGCCCCGCCCCCCTGCCGGCCTTGGACTTCGGGCTAAAGCCCCTGGTCTTTTTGGCACCTAGCAATGCCCCTGCCCCATTCACACCTCAACATTTTGTAGCTTGAAGCTCCAAAATGCTGGAGGAGAAAAAAATCAATTATTCTCTAAGGAGTTGGTTCACCACTCAACTCTAAGTCGCCTAAAGCCAAAGTTCTGGAGATTTTTTTGTAGCTCAAGTTGGGCAGATTTGCACATTTTTGGGGCGTTTTTATACCCATAGAAATGAATGGAAATGCACGATTTGCGTTTTTTTGCACCATTTTCTGCTCAAATGCAAACATGTAGTAATAATATATGAATAAATAAATGTAAAATAAATACACAAATAATTAAAAATCATCATAAATAAAATTAATAATATTTTATAATAAATTAATAATTAACCCCAACCTTAAAAAATATATGAAATAAATTATTAATAATATTAATAAAATAATAATAAACACCCAAACCTGAACAAAAAAATAAAACAATAATAATAACAATATAAATAATAATGTATTATTATTATTATGAATATTCATTTATTTTGTGTTAGGGTTAGAGTGTTTTTTAAGATTATTTTATTTTATTTATTTTTTAGAGGGTTAGGTGTTAAGGTTAGGGGTTAATTATGTATTTATTATTAAATAGTATTTATTTATTGCATTTATTTTTATTTATTTTATTTTATTTGTGTATTTATTATACATTTATTTATTCATATGTTGTTATTTATTATTATTATTATTAGTAGTAGTAGTAGTAGTAGTAGTAGTAGTATTAACACCCTAAACCCTAAGATAAATAAATAAATAAGTAATAATAAGACAATAAATAAAATATTAACCTCTAACCCAAACCCCAACCCCTAATCCTAACCCTAACTTAACCTTAAGATTTACCCCTTACCCTTAAAAAAAAAATAATAATAATAATAATAATAACAATAATAATAAAAAAATAAATAAAAGCTGATGGAAAAGCTAAAAAAGCTTAAAAACGTAGAAAAAATTACGCAAAATATGATAGTTTTCTATATTGGTTAATAAAAAAATGCCAAAGCTCAACAACGTTGTATACAAATGTGCAAACATAATCATAAAAACATGCCAAAATCGTGAGGGGAAAAAAGCGCCGGAAAAACGCTCAAAGATGCTAAGCTAAGGTGTGAATGCAGCCTGAGCTGCACAAAAAGTCTCTGCTGCTAACAGGTGTCTCCTTTCCAGAAACTAAGAGCTACACATAGTCACTAAGACCCAGCACTACAGGTCATTTACTGACAATGCCACAAGATCATACTCCTGATATTCATCAAACACTCCTCAGAATGGGAGACACATGCCCACACAACCACAGGACAGTGAACACTTTTTTCCCCAACTTCCTCCTGGTGCTCTCCAATGAGCTTCTCAAACCGACTTCTCGACTCAGGACTAGACTTAGTCAATAGGCCCCCCCTAGTTTAAACTCATGTACACGGGACGTTTTTACAACCTCTCCTGAACAATTTAACATGACAAATAGTAACCCGCGTTTAAAACGTCCGTTTTGCCGCGTTTACATGCATTTAGAAAAGTTCGAAAATGCTTTTTTTCTCAAAATAGCCAAAAATGAAAAACACCTGTAAATGAAACACGGTTAAATGCGAGTTACTGCGTTTAGCCACGTTTAGAAGCGTTTGGCACTTGAAATGCCTCTAAACTCAGCGTCTGAACTCAATTTTTTGCTTTCCAAAAAAGGCCTCTAAACTCAACTGCCTAAAAACGACATTAAAGGAACCTGTGTACATGGACACATAAGATAACATTGGATGAGTTCAGAGGCAGCTGAAAAAAGCATCCAACTGCCTTTGAATGTCTGTTTACCAGCAGCAGTGTACATGAGGCCTAATAACTGGGACCTCAATGTCTTCTAAATGGCACCTCCATCTATCCTCCAGCAGAACTAGACCCAGAAACTTCTCACGCCTGCCTCAGGCCTCAAACTATCTATGGGATCTTCCACCATCTACTGGGCACACCTACAGAGGAATTAGCTGGACCCTTCATTCTGCCTCTCTCACACTTCCTCCTATTTTAATGCTATAATCCTCTAGAATAAAGGGGGAATCAATCAAGCAGCAGCCTGTGAAACACTGAGCGGGCCAGAATAATCAACCCCTGCTCCACTGATTACAGAGAAGCTGTACTAAATTTTTCTAACAGCCTGCGCTAACTAGGAGGGTGCTACGGAAGGATCAGCTAAGGTACCCACATATATGCCAGCCATTGGAAGACAAAGGTCATTTTGGACTTTTATTGACTCAGGTATTGGTTGCCCTCAGCTTTATAGGCTGATAGGTATCAACGTTGATATTTAAAGTGTTTCTAAACAAACCCACAACAGTAAAATCAGTCTGTATATGCAGTAAAGCATGCTTGTTATACTAACTGTGGAACCTAAGGGGTTAATCCTCCGCATTGTGTAAAAAGGCTATTTGATCCTGTCTTCTCTGATCCTCCCCTTCTTCCACTGTCCCAAATCCATCTCCTGATAGTACAGAGACTTGGGAGCACTCTGCACATGCTCAGTTTGGTGTGTATTACTAGAGAGTTTTTTTTTTTTTGTCTTGGGAGGGTGCATGTGATTGGCACAGGGACAATCAGCACTGTCCAGACAGAGGGTCAGGGGTCATACAGACTCATACGATAGAGGAGAATGAAAACTTCTACATGCTTTAACCAGTGCTCAGCCAGACACTGATAGAAGTCACAAGACTGCTATATACTGCTGATGAGAAAAGGTATTTAGCAGTTTTAGATTTACTAAAACTTTTGCATTTCCATGTTCTGTGTACTGTGGGAGACCAGATATAGTGAATACAGGGTCCTGGGTTTAGTAAAACACTTAACTCTAATGTACATGGAACCATCGGAGGCCTGTGTAAGGCATGTGCATGACGAAAAGACAAAAAAAAATTGTTTCATTTCGTTTAGATTCGCTAGATATTTAGTTTTGTTAAATTTGGTTGATTTGTTTAATTCATATTTGGGATTAGTTTTATGTCTTTTTCTAATTTTGTTTGAATTTACCAATTTTTTCGATTCGAAACGTTCGAATCGATAAATTTTGAATTGGTAGAATCGAAAAGTTTAGTTTTTTTTTTTTTTTTTTTTTTTCAATTCGAATGTGGCTAAGTGAACAAACAAAAGAAAAATCTTCATCAAATGATTACAATGACTCTTTAAATTACCTATGGCTTAACTAAAACAGAATTATTTTGAAATGGTACTGCAATAACACACACAGGGGGTCATTTACTATAGCGCTAATTACTGTGAGTTAGCACTAATTAGTGTTAATCGCGATAATTAGCGCTAAAACGTTATTCACGATAGCGCTGATGCAAAAAATACTCTCAAAAATGAATTTACTAAAGCTCCCTGAAAACAAATAGCGCCCAAACCATGACTCTTTGTGGACCATGACTATTGCACATGGAAATAATGTTTAGAGCATGCCATAATTGCCTAAATGGTACTGAAATATGCAGTATATTGTTTAAAGATAATGTGTGTAAAAGTGATTTCTATACTGAAATATCTTTAAAAGTCTGAGAAGAGATAAATTCCCCATCTCTTTACAACTAGGTGCCAACACAACTGAGCATGCTCAAACCTGCAAACAACTCTCATTTTAACTCCCATGGGTTTTTTACTAAGAGTTATAGTAAATACCAAAATCAGCGCAGGGGTAAAGAGCGTTTTTTGAGAGTGAAAATGAGTTATGTAGCCCAATGCAAGTTTTAGCCATTGAAATGGTACATCTAATGGTACAATTGTAACTTCCCAAAATAAATACTTTTCATGTTGAGATGAAATGTATCTTTCCCTCAAAGAAATTGTCTTTGCAACAATGTTGCTTCTACTTCATCTATTTTGTTTTCTATGTGGAATGTGTAACGTTTTCATGTTTTGGTAAACTATATTTTTCTCTGTCACTTTCACTTGTTACTCTCCATCTCACAAAAATCTTTACCCAAACTCACACAGGTGTCTTTACAAACCATAAACAGTACCATTGCTGATGCAAATGAGTCACAATTTTGTGTGTTTTTTATTATTTACAAATAATCATAATTTGAGCCCAAAAAATGTGATATGTGTACCAACATCAGAAATCAAAATGTAATTCCCAAAAATCAGAGGGTAACATCACTATTCTACACTCACCCAACAAGAACCACCAAATATCACAGAATAAATCAAGAAGGATAACTCCTGATTAATGTAATTCCACTACCTATATGGCCAAAGAATGCAGTATATGTGTATTTATTAGGGATGAGCCGAACACCCCCCGGTTCGGTTCGCACCAGAACCCGCGAACGGACCGAAAGTTCGCACGAACGTTAGAACCCCATTGACGTCTATGGGACTCGAACGTTCGAAATCAAAAGTGCTCATTTTAAAGGCTAATTTGCATGGTATTGTCCTAAAAAGGGTTTGGGGACCCGGGTCCTACCCCAGGGGACATGTATCAATGCAAAAAAAACTTTTAAAAACGGCCGTTTTTTCGGGAGCAGTGATTTTAATGATGCTTAAAGTAAAAAAAAAAAAGTGAAATATTCCTTTAAATATCGTACCTGGGGGGTGTCTATAGTATGCCTGTAAAGTGACGCGTGTTTCCCATGTTTAGAACAGTCCCTGCACCAAATGTCATTTTTAAAGGAAAAAATCTCATTTAAAACTGCTTGCGGGTTTAATGTCATGTCGGGTCATGGCAATATGGATGAAAATCAGTGAGACAAACGGCATGGGTACCCCCCAGTCCATTACCAGGCCCTTTGGGTCTTGTATGGATATTAAGGGGAACCCCGCACCCAAATTAAAATAAGGAAAGGTGTGGGGCCACCAGGCCCTATATACTCTGAACAGCAGTATACAGGCGGTGCAAACAAGACAGGGACTGTAGGTTTGTTGTTAAGTAGAATCTGTTTGTAATTTTGAACATTTTTAACGTGTTTAGCTCCAGCCAAAAAATCTTTTCTAAGCTTTTTGGAAAACATAGGGAAGGGTTATCACCCCTGTGACATTTGTTTTGCTGTCTTTCCTCCTCTTCAGAAGATTTCACCTCACTTTTTTGTCCCAATGAAAAATGTTTTTTGAAAATTTGGGTTTTTTTGTGGAACAAGGATTGGAAAGCATCAGTGGAAAGGAGAAATTGTTTTCCCATATTAACTCTTACAGGAAAGAATTTCCCTTCCTAGGGGTAGATTTCATCTCACTTCCTGTTGTCTCCTTCCGTTTGCAAGTAGGAGTCGTTTGTAAGTTAGATGTTTGAAAGTAGGGTCCTGCCCTATATACTCAGCAGAAATTTGGGCCTTAGGTGTTGCTGTGGCCACAACACTGTAAGCCCTCACAGGGCCCTGCTGTGAAATATTAGATCAAGAATTGTAATTACATGCCCCTGTTGAACAGGAGCTGAAAAATTAGGCCTTAGGCACTGGTGCTGGTGCCACAACACTGCAACCCCTCACAGACACTCTAGTTGGAACGCAGGAACGAGCCCTGCTGCAAAGTATTGCTTCAAAAATTGTAATTACACGCCCCTGTTAGACAGGGGCAGAAAAATTGGGCCTTAGGCACTGGTGCTGGTGCCACAACACTGCAACCCCTCACAGACACTCTAGTTGGAACGCAGGAACGAGCCCTGCTGCAAAGTATTGCATCAAAAATTGTAATTACACGCCCCTGTTAGACAGGGGCAGAAAAATTGGGCCTTAGGCACTGGTGCTGGTGCCACAACACTGCAACCCCTCACAGACACTCTAGTTGGAACGCAGGAACGAGCCCTGCTGCAAAGTATTGCTTCAAAAATTGTAATTACACGCCCCTGTTAGACAGGGGCAGAAAAATTGGGCCTTAGGCACTGGTGCTGGTGCCACAACACTGCAACCCCTCACAGACACTCTAGTTGGAACGCAGGAACGAGCCCTGCTGCAAAGTATTGCATCAAAAATTGTAATTACACGCCCCTGTTAGACAGGGGCAGAAAAATTGGGCCTTAGGCACTGGTGCTGGTGCCACAACACTGCAACCCCTCACAGACACTCTAGTTGGAATGCAGGAACGAGCCCTGCTGCAAAGTATTACATCAAAAATTGTAATTACACGCCCCTGTTAAACAGGGGCTGAAAAATTGTGCCTTAGGCACTGGTGGTGGCGCCCAGAACCAAAAATGTTCTTACAAGCTATCAGCGTGATGATTGAGGAGGAAGAGGATAATTACTCAGGGATAGTCACTCAGCATCAGCATAGGCAGTCTTTGAAGGGATCTGAGATTTCAAAAAAAATTATTCGGTTACATCAGCATCAGGTGCTTGGTAGCTGGTGGTGATCCAAGACTCATTCATTTTTATGAAGGTCAGCCGATCGACCGAGTCGGTGGACAGACGCACCCTGTGATCGGTTACCACGCCTCCAGCAGCACTGAATGTGCGTTCCGAAAGAACGCTGGATGCAGGACAGGCCAGTAGCTCAATTGCATACTGTGCAAGCTCTGGCCAGTGATCCATCCTCAAGACCCAGTAACCCAGAGGATTTTCGGTGGGAAAGGTGTCCAAGTCTGATCTTGCCCCTAGGTATTCCTGCACCATGTAAAACAGACGCTGGCGATGGTTGCTGGAACCGATCATACCTTGGGGCTGCGGACCAAAAAATTGTCTGAACGCATCGGTCAGACGGCCACCTTCTCCACCGCTCCTTCTTTGACTGACCGAAGCCTCAGCAACACGTTGTCCAGAAACAGGAGTTTGTAACCTCCCAGTCTCTGGGAACGCGTTGCACAGACCTTTCTGCAAGGCCTCCCGAAGATGTTTCATCCTCTGCTCCCTCTGCGATGGCAAGATAAGGTCCGCAACCTTACCCTTGTAACGTGGATCAAGGAGGGTTGCCAGCCAGTATTGGTCCTTCTCCTTGATACCACGAATACGAGGATCCTTACGCAGGCTTTGCAGGATCAGGGAGGCCATGCAGCGTAGGTTTGCTGAGGCATTCGGTCTGGAGTCCTCTGGGTCACTAAGAACGACATGGTCCGCAGCCACCTCCTCCCAGCCACGTACAAGTCCATGTGTTTCTTGGGACTGATCCCTTAAAGACTGCTGCTGATGCTGAGTGCCAGGCTCCACCTCCATACTGACACAATCTTCCTCCTCCTCCTCTTCCTCCTCGTCCTCTTCCTGTGTGATCGGCGGGCACGCAGGAACACTGTCTGGATAAAGGGGGCCTTGAGAGCTAAGGAAGTCCTCCTCTTCCTGCCTCTGTTCTGCCTCAAGTGCCCTGTCCATTATTCCACGCAGCATGTGCTCCAACAGGTGGACAAGGGGGACAGTGTCACTGATGCATGCACTGTCACTGCTCACCATCCTCGTGGCCTCCTCGAATGGTGACAGGACAGTGCATGCATCCCTGATCATGGCCCACTGGCGTGGGGAAAAAAAACCAAGCTCCCCTGACCCTGTCCTGGTGCCATAGTCGCACAGGTACTCATTGATGGCCCTCTGCTGCGTGTGCAGCCGCTGCAGCATGGCCAACGTTGAGTTCCACCTGGTGGGCATGTCACAGATTAGGCTGTTCTTGGGCAGGTTAAACTCCTTTTGGAGGTCCGTCAGCCGAGCACTGGCATTATATGACCGGCGGAAATGCACACAGACTTTCCTGGCCTGCCTCAGGACATCCTGTAAGCCTGGGTACCTGCCCAAGAACCGCTGCACCACCAAGTTAAGGACGTGAGCCAAACAGGGCACATGGGTCATTTGTCCCTGTCGGAGGGCAGAGAGGAGGTTGGTGCCATTGTCGCAAACCACCATTCCTGCCTTAAGTTGGCGTGGCGTCAACCACCTCTGAACCTGCCCCTGCAGAGCTGACAAAACCTCTGCCCCAGTGTGGCTCCTGTCCCCCAAGCACACCAGCTCAAGCACCGCATGGCATCTTTTGGCCTGCGTACTTGCGTAGCCCCTTGAACGCCTACGGAGCACCGCTGGTTCCGAGGAAGAGGCCATGGAGGAAGAAGAAGAGGAGGGGGTGGAGGAGAGAGGTGTGTCACAATCAGCATTTTGGAGGCGTGGTGGCGGAACAACCTCCAACACTACTGCACCTTGTCCTGCATCCTTCCCAGCTGCCAGCAGAGTCACCCAATGCGCCGTGAAACTTAGGTAACGTCCCTGTCCATGCCTGCTGGACCATGAGTCAGCGGTAATATGCACCTTACCGCTGACCGCCCTGTCCAGCGAGGCATGGACATTGCCTTCCACATGCCGGTAGAGAGCCGAAATCACCTTCCGTGATAAAAAGTGGCGTTTGGGTACCTGCCACTGAGGAACCGCACATTTCACAAACTCACGGAAGGGGGCAGAGTCTACCAACTGAAAAGGCAGCAGTTGAAGTGCTAGCAATTTTGCCAAGCTAGCATTCAACCGCTGGGCATGTGGATGGCTGGGAGCAAACTTCTTTCGGCGGTGCAGCAGCTGGGGCAGGGAAATTTGCCTGGTACAATCTGACGTCGGTGTACCAAAAGCAGATTGCCCACAAGTACTTGGCTGTGACACACCTAATTCTACACCTTCATTCCTCTCACTGCAGGTCTCAGAGAGGACTGAAGGTCTAGTGGGGTTGGAAATCTCAGCTGATGAGGAGCAAGGAGAGATCCTCTTTGTTCTTTGGTGTGGGTCTTTTAGATACGCTTGCCAACGAACTGCATGGCAGGTCAACATATGTCTGGTCAAGCATGTGGTACCCAAGCGGGAGATGTTTTGGCCACGCGAGATACGCTTGAGACATATGTTGCAAATAGCAGCGGTGCGATCTGATGCACTCGTCTCAAAAAAGGCCCACACCAAAGAACTTTTTGAATAACGCGCAGAGACTGCAGCGCCCTGCACATGTGGAGCTTTGGGGTGTGATGCAGTCAATGTGCTGCCCTTAGGCTGGCCCCTGGAGGGCATCCTGCCTCGTTGGTGATGTGCCGCCGCCTCCTCCTCCTCCTCCTCCTCCTCCTCCTCCTCTCTCCTATCAGGCACCCACGTTGAGTCAGTGACCTCATCATCCCCTCCCTCCTCATCACTGGAGCAAACCTGGCAGTATGCTGCAGCAGGGGGAGCATGACTGCCAGATTGCTGTCCTTCTTGGGCACCCCCTCTGTCCGTGCTCATGTTACTGCCTTCATCGAGCTCAGTATCGTCATCAGAGCCTTCCAAACGCTGGGCATCCTCCTGGAGCATGTACCCAACACTGTGGTCAAACAGTTCGAGGGAATCCTCATGAGGACATGGTGGAGCTAGGGAAGGAGTCACTGATGACATTGAGCTGAGGGAAGAGGCCGCTGCTTTGCCAGACAAAGCACCCTGGGCATGGGTGAGAGAGGATGAGGAGGATGAGGACGGCTTGGTCATCCACTCGACCAAGTCTTCCGCATGTTGCGGCTCAACACGGCCAGCTGCCGAACAAAAGGCCAAGCGTGTCCCATGGCCACGTGCTGATGAGGATGCACCGTCTCCACGACCAGCACTAGACACAGAGCCTGCTTGCCCTCTCTTATTGGCTTGTGACTGTCTGCCTCTCCTTCTTGGCCTTCCAGACATACTAATGGCCTGTAGCTGCACTAAGCTGGGATAGAACACCTGTAATTTTCTTCAAGTAGCTTTATATACTGTAACCAGACAAGCCTGCCTGTCAGTAGGAAGATAACAGGAACGGATCTAGCTGAACACTGTGAGCAGGACGCACTGTACTAAATGTAAATAGTCTAGCTGCCTGACCGTGGTACTAATAGGATCAAATAGAACACCTGTAATTTTCTTCAGGTAGCTTTATATACTGTAACCAGACAAGCCTGCCTGTCAGTAGGAAGATAACAGGAACGGATCTAGCTGTACACTGTGAGCAGGACGCACTGTACTAAATGTAAATAGTCTAGCTGCCTGACCGTGGTACTAATAGGATCAAATAGAACACCTGTAATTTTCTTCAGGTAGCTTTATATACTGTAACCAGACAAGCCTGCCTGTCAGTAGGAAGATAACAGGAACGGATCTAGCTGAACACTGTGAGCAGGACGCACTGTACTAAATGTAAATAGTCTAGCTGCCTGACCGTGGTACTAATAGGATCAAATAGAACACCTGTAATTTTCTTCAGGTAGCTTTATATACTGTAACCAGACAAGCCTGCCTGTCAGTAGGAAGATAACAGGAACGGATCTAGCTGAACACTGTGAGCAGGACGCACTGTACTAAATGTAAATAGTCTAGCTGCCTGACCGTGGTACTAATAGGATCAAATAGAACACCTGTAATTTTCTTCAGGTAGCTTTATATACTGTAACCAGACAAGCCTGCCTGTCAGTAGGAAGATAACAGGAACGGATCTAGCTGAACACTGTGAGCAGGACGCACTGTACTAAATGTAAATAGTCTAGCTGCCTGACCGTGGTACTAATAGGATCAAATAGAACACCTGTAATTTTCTTCAGGTAGCTTTATATACTGTAACCAGACAAGCCTGCCTGTCAGTAGGAAGATAACAGGAACGGATCTAGCTGTACACTGTGAGCAGGACGCACTGTACTAAATGTAAATAGTCTAGCTGCCTGACCGTGGTACTAATAGGATCAAATAGAACACCTGTAATTTTCTTCAGGTAGCTTTATATACTGTAACCAGACAAGCCTGCCTGTCAGTAGGAAGATAACAGGAACGGATCTAGCTGAACACTGTGAGCAGGACGCACTGTACTAAATGTAAATAGTCTAGCTGCCTGACCGTGGTACTAATAGGATCAAATAGAACACCTGTAATTTTCTTCAGGTAGCTTTATATACTGTAACCAGACAAGCCTGCCTGTCAGTAGGAAGATAACAGGAACGGATCTAGCTGAACACTGTGAGCAGGACGCACTGTACTAAATGTAAATAGTCTAGCTGCCTGACCGTGGTACTAATAGGATCAAATAGAACACCTGTAATTTTCTTCAGGTAGCTTTATATACTGTAACCAGACAAGCCTGCCTGTCAGTAGGAAGATAACAGGAACGGATCTAGCTGTACACTGTGAGCAGGACGCACTGTACTAAATGTAAATAGTCTAGCTGCCTGACCGTGGTACTAATAGGATCAAATAGAACACCTGTAATTTTCTTCAGGTAGCTTTATATACTGTAACCAGACAAGCCTGCCTGTCAGTAGGAAGATAACAGGAACGGATCTAGCTGAACACTGTGAGCAGGACGCACTGTACTAAATGTAAATAGTCTAGCTGCCTGACCGTGGTACTAATAGGATCAAATAGAACACCTGTAATTTTCTTCAGGTAGCTTTATATACTGTAACCAGACAAGCCTGCCTGTCAGTAGGAAGATAACAGGAACGGATCTAGCTGAACACTGTGAGCAGGACGCACTGTACTAAATGTAAATAGTCTAGCTGCCTGACCGTGGTACTAATAGGATCAAATAGAACACCTGTAATTTTCTTCAGGTAGCTTTATATACTGTAACCAGACAAGCCTGCCTGTCAGTAGGAAGATAACAGGAACGGATCTAGCTGTACACTGTGAGCAGGACGCACTGTACTAAATGTAAATAGTCTAGCTGCCTGACCGTGGTACTAATAGGATCAAATAGAACACCTGTAATTTTCTTCAGGTAGCTTTATATACTGTAACCAGACAAGCCTGCCTGTCAGTAGGAAGATAACAGGAACGGATCTAGCTGAACACTGTGAGCAGGACGCACTGTACTAAATGTAAATAGTCTAGCTGCCTGACCGTGGTACTAATAGGATCAAATAGAACACCTGTAATTTTCTTCAGGTAGCTTTATATACTGTAACCAGACAAGCCTGCCTGTCAGTAGGAAGATAACAGGAACGGATCAAGCTGAACACTGTGAGCAGGACGCACTGTACTAAATGTAAATAGTCTAGCTGCCTGACCGTGGTACTAATAGGATCAAATAGAACACCTGTAATTTTCTTCAGGTAGCTTTATATACTGTAACCAGACAAGCCTGCCTGTCAGTAGGAAGATAACAGGAACGGATCTAGCTGTACACTGTGAGCAGGACGCACTGTACTAAATGTAAATAGTCTAGCTGCCTGACCGTGGTACTAATAGGATCAAATAGAACACCTGTAATTTTCTTCAGGTAGCTTTATATACTGTAACCAGACAAGCCTGCCTGTCAGTAGGAAGATAACAGGAACGGATCTAGCTGAACACTGTGAGCAGGACGCACTGTACTAAATGTAAATAGTCTAGCTGCCTGACCGTGGTACTAATAGGATCAAATAGAACACCTGTAATTTTCTTCAGGTAGCTTTATATACTGTAACCAGACAAGCCTGCCTGTCAGTAGGAATTTAACAGGAACGGATCTAGCTGAACACTGTGAGCAGGACGCACTGCACTAAATGTAAATAGTCTAGAAGATAACAGGAACGGATCTAGCTGAACACTGTGAGCAGGACGCACTGCACTAAATGTAAATAGTCTAGAAGATAACAGGAACGGATCTAGCTGAACACTGTGAGCAGGACGCACTGCACTAAATGTAAATAGCAGGAACGGATCTAGCTGAACACTGTGAGCAGGACGCACTGCATTAAATGTAAATAGTCTAGATAGAAGATAACAGGAACGGATCTAGCTAAACTGAATACAGTGTATATATATATATGCAACACCTGGGATGCATATATATACACAATACACTGTAAGTGCAGCTAACTGACTGACTGTTCTGCCTAATCTATCTAACTCAAATCAAATGACACTGTCTCTCTCTCTCTCTATCTCTCAGCACATCGGAACACACACTACACAGGGCCGCCGTGCAGGCGGCCTTATATAGTGTGGGGTGTGTACTAAATCCCCTGAGCCATAATTGGCCAAAGCCACCCTGGCTTTGGCCAATTACAGCTCTCTCTACTGACGGCGCTGTGATTGGCCAAGCATGCGGGTCATAGTGCATGCTTGGCCAATCATCAGCCAGCAAAGCACTGCGATGCCGCAGTGAATTATGGGCCGTGACGCGCCACACGAATTTAGCGCGAACGGCCCATAACGTTCGCAATTCGGCGAACGATCGAACAGCCGATGTTCGAGTCGAACATGGGTTTGACTCGAACACGAAGCTCATCCCTAGTATTTATGTGTAGGAGGGTTCCACATGTGGCAGCTCTGTGGCTTAGAGGTTAGAACTTCTGTTTAGCAGCCCTGAGCGTCTGGGTTTGAATCCCAAACATGGCACTTCATGTAGAGAAGTTGTTAAACATAACTCCTGACTCAGGTCCTAAAATTATGTTTAAATGTAGTATTTATGTGTAGGAGGGTTCCACCACCATTGTAAATCTTGCCAGATACACTATATTGCCAAAAGTATTGGGACACCTGCTTTTACACACAAATGAACTTTAATGGCAGCCCAGTCTTAGTCCGTAGGGTTAAAATTTGATTTGGCCCACCCTCAGCAGCTATAACAGCTTCTGGGAAGGCTGTCCACAAGGTTATGTCTATGGGAATGTTTGACCATTCCTCCAGAAGCGCATTTGTGAGGACAGGCACTGATGTTGGATGAGAAGGCCTGGCTCGCAGTCTCTGCTCTAATTCAGCCAAAAGGTGTTCTATTGGGTTGAGGTCAGGACTGTGTGCAGGCCAGTCAAGTTCCTTCACCCCAAACTCGCTCATCGATGTCTTTATGGACCTTGCTTTGTAAACTGGTGCACAGTCATGTTGGAGCAGGAAGAGGCCATCCCCAAACTGTTCCCACAAAGTCGGGAGCATGAAATTGTCCAAAATGTCTTGGTATGGTGACGCCTTAATAGTTCCCTGCACTGGAATTAAGAGGCCAAGAACAACCTCTGAAAAATAACTCCACATCATAATCCCCCTCCCACCAAATGATTTGGACCAGTGCACAAAGCAAGGTCCATAAAGACATGGATGAGTGAGTTTGGGGTGGAGGAACTTGACTGGCCTGCACAGAGTCCTGACCTCAACACAACAGAACACCTTGGGGATGAATTAGGGTGGAGAATGTAAGCCAAGCCTTCTGGTCCAACATCAGTGCCTGACCTCACAAATGCACTTCTGGAAGAATGGTCAAACATTCCCATAGACACACTCCTAAACCTTGTGGACAGCCTTCCCAGAAGAGTTGAAGCTGTTGAAGGGTGGGCCACCTCAATATTGAACCCTACGAACTAAGACTGGGATGCCATTACAGTTCATATGCGTGTAAAGGCAGACGCCACAATACTTAAGCCAATATAGTGTACATTGCTTGTGACACTGAGCATGGCTATGGACTTAGGGCTGGTTCACACCACAGAGATGCAGACTACATGTGTGAGGCTGCCCACTGGCTAAGTGGTAGCAATTCCATCTAGCAGCCCTGGGGTTGCTGGTTCAAACATGCTAATGCTTGTGTTGAAGTTTTTAATGTTCTCCCTGTGTGGGTTTCTCACCACGATCCAGGGACATGCTGGCATTTTATTTGTCTCCTGTCGAAATAGTCTCTAATGTAATAATGTTAGTTTGGGACTTTAGATTGGAAGCGCATTGCAGCCAGGGACTGATGTTAATGTTTGCTAGCACTAATCATGCCCAGGTACTTGGACATTTAAAATGGTAGGGTTTACAATGCACAGGTACATATGCTTAGAAAACTGTTGCTTTGTTTATGTGGATGCAAATGGACTTCGATCTTTGGCCTGTATTTGGAGATTTGATGCACATAGCCAAGGGCTAACACAGTTGCAAATAGTATTATGTGTTCCTGGTCATCAGGTGCAATCACTTTAGACATACATGAAGAGACAGATTGAAAGATACTGGTGGGCGTGTACTTCTATTGGGCGGGTGTCAGTGTGCTTACAATACAATCTAGCTTAGATAAAGGACTGCGGTGGGGTGGGGTGGGGGGATTGGTTTGGCCTGAGAAGACACCAGGTATTTTGTGGGGGAGAAGGAATGATATTGTGCATAATGACAAATGCCCAACTAGGGCTGTTTGTTTGCTGAAATTCTTGTGCATTTCATCCCTCAAAGGTGGGTTTATGTGGCCATGCTGTCAATGTTGTGTGTGTATTGTTCCAGTCTGACCATACATTTGTGGTTTGGGAGCATCTGCTGACCTTCTACTCTTTGATCTCATTGCCTAATAATGTACACAGAAATGTAGCTTACAGCAGAACATGGTCACTAATGTATGTGTGTGGATTGTGGGGTGGAGGTGGGTGTTATAGTTTGAATATGTGCCTTCTTTTTAATATTATGTTGGAATGCTTTGTAAGAATGACTGTTAAGTATGTTTCTATAATCTTGCAAATAAAAATGGGATGTGGGTTGGTGGGTGAGTAGTTGGACTATGACATGTGTTATACACTGAAAGTAAAGCTGTGTCCACTCTAAGGTTTAGACAAATTTTAGATTGTAAGCTCCTATGAGCAGGGCCCTTAAAATCCAATTGCTAACTGTTTTGCTAAATGTAGCACCATATATCCTGTAGAATATGTTTTTAATGCTAGTAAATGTACATAATTGTGTTTCTGCTGGCCAAATAAAAATACTTTATTGAGCATGCTTGTTGTTTTTCTCTTTTGTTTCTTCATTTTGAGGAAGTGCAATATCTTTCTTATACCAATAGAAATTATAAGATATAATTGTACACCACAAAACCTAATCTCTTCAGCACACCTGCAAGTAAATGATAAAGGTGTTTAGGTGGCGTCTTTAGATGTAGAGAATTGCGGGTAATGAATTCAGCTGGTGGATAGGCAGTGTTGTATGTGTCAACCCTGGTCCACATTGGTGCGATTTGGCATGTCAAATCGCATGCCAAATCGTCAGCAATTGCGGGCAATGACACTGTCCTAATCAGTGCAGCGCTGTGATTTGCAAAAGTAGTTTCTGTACTACTTTTGGCAACTTCGGGTGTGCTTTCCATTGACATTGTGCAGAAACCCGCACAGATGTCTCTGAAACACCTCCCTGCGGTATGAAAATGTGCGAGTTCAGCTAACCTTGCACGATTTCCTCCCGCTGTCAGTGTGAACCAGGGCTCAAACTGGGCCTTTGCCTTTGTTGTTCGTCACACCTGCTGCAATCCCAGGGACACCATTTCTTATCAAACTCCTTTTAAGTTTGCCTTCAAATATCGTTATATGTAGAAATACAGATTTGCATATCTGCAAATAAACTAAAAAAAAAATTCTAATCGTGGTTGCGATCAAATATTTGCAGCTGCGATCCAAAGAGCATGGTTTCAACTTCTGACCTGGAAAAGAGTCATTGTAGTCACCCAGAAGTTCCTGTGCTGGTCAGGATCTCTATCTAGGTGGACAAGTTTTTGTTTTTTTACATTCACCTGTCAGCGGGGAACCCCACTGACAGCTGAGGACTCATCAGTTAATAACGCGGCTGCCGGCTTTAAGGTCCCTTGCTTAGCAACCAGCTATATGCTGTGAAAATAAAAACCGTAAAGCTTACATTTTAATCAGCAGCATATGCCGATAATAGGTGGATGCCCAATAGCCAATGCCACATGAGCATGGTTGGTATCATAATAATAATGCCTCAAATGCAAAACGTTATTGTATAGAATGAAAATGATCAAACATTAGTAATTGTATTTTCTATGTATGATTGTGCTCAGCTCCGTAGTGTGGTGGTATGCCCTGCTACCTTTAAAGGTTCAAGCCATGGATTTGAATTCCACAGATGGTATCACCTCCTGAAAACATGTATTGTACTCAGCAGCATAAATCTATGTAATGGTATGTAATTTTTCAATAATATTATGGTGTGGAATTCCAAAAATCCGGCTATTCAAAAAACAAGGAAAAGATCACGACCCCCCCTCCCATGTGAATGGGTATAGGGTACCCATTCTTCTCCTCCCCCTTTCCTGGCCTGCCATGGCTGCTTGATTAGATAAGGGTCTAGTATGAATTTTGGGGGGGACCTGCCATTTTTTTTTGGCGCAGGGTTCCCCTTAAAATCCATACCAGACCTGAAGGGCCTAGTATGGATTTTGGGGGGACCCTACGTCAATTTTTTTTTACATTTTGGTGAGGAGTTCCCCATACCAGACCCAAAGAGCCTGGTATGGACTGGGGGGAAACCCACGCTCTTTTCTTCCTTGATTATTAATCTATATTGTGGGAAACCGGCAATACATTACAGCCACAGCAATTTTAAATGACATTTTTTTCCTTTAGAAATGTCATTTTGCTGCGGTACTGTAATAAACATGGGAAAGATGCGCTACTTTACAGGCAGACTAAAGGGACCCCCAGGCATGATATTTAAAGGGATTTTTCATTTTTATTGTTTCACTTGAAGCATCATTAAAGTCACTGCTTCTGAAAAAACGGTTGTTTAAAAAAAAAAAAAAAAATTATATTGATACATGTTCCCTGGGGCAGTACCCGGGTCCCCATACAATTTTTATGGCAAAGAACTTGCATAGAAGCCTTCAGTGAGGACTTTGGATTTTGCAGGTTCGAGCCCCATTGACTTCCATGATTCCCGCATATGCGATCTGACAGGCATGTTCGCCGGCAATAGTGCGATTTTCCATTTTCATGTAAGCCCAGTTTCTGAGAGTTGAAGTCCTAATTGGCCTTAATTGGGCGCTATTACCCAGGACTGCAGGATCATATGTTGGCGCTATAATAAATGACCCCCACAGTCTTTAATTTGAGGAAACATGTTTACAGTTTGAATTTGACTGGAGTTCAATGTAAAATTCAACTCGAATTTCAATTAGAATGTTGGAAATTGGGACAAATTTTGTTTCGTTATTCGGAGCATTCGATAAACTTTGTTTATAGTGTAATTCAGGTATTCGGATATATCCAAATCTCAAAATAATAAAAAACGTGTCTGAATATTTATTCGGAACGAAACGAGCCACGCATGTGCATCCTCATAAAACTGTGCACTGGAGCCTGTGGCCAGCACAGTGAATGGAAAAAAATCACTTCACTTACCTATATGAGAGGAACGAACAAAGGGTGGTGCAGGCAAAAGCTGGACATATAAGCATGGAAAGTAGCTTTCCCTGCCTATATGCAGGCTCTGCCCTTGTAGTGTTCACTGCATGAGCAGAGAGAAGCATATGAGCTGTCTGCCAGAAAGACTGTTCACATCATGTGCAAGAGGTCCAATCTGGCGAGGCAAGGTGGCAGTTTTCTACATTAAGAACTGCCACAGCCCCTTTGGTAAATAGGTGCAGAAGCCATGTCAGTTCCTGCTTGAATCCGTTATAAAAATCCAGTGCAGGTGACACAAATAGATCTGAAACAGGACTATCTGCTTTGTTAATGTGGTGCATGCCACTCAAGTCAGTTTCCTGACCATTATAATGGCTCGGGAAGCTTTGTTAAAATAATACTAAACTCAGGACCCTGCATTCACTATATCTGGTCTCCCACAGTGCACAGAACATGGAAATGTAATAGTTTTAGTAAGTATAAAACTGCTAAATACCCTTTCTCATCGGCAGTATATTGCAGTCTTGTAACTTCTATCAGTGCCTGGTTAAAGCTTGTATAAGGAGTTTTCATACTGCACTGGCTGTCCTATCAGGATGCAGGACTCCTGAACCATATGTCTGCACAGTGCTGATTGGCCCTGGGCTGATCACATGCACTCTCCCAAGAAACAAAACAAAAAAACTCTACACGCCAAACTGAGCATGTGCAGCCTGACTCCATAGACTCTGTGTTATCCAAACCTGTTTTGGAGTCAGTGGAAGAAGAGGAGGATCTGTGCATACAGGATCAAACAGCCTTTTCACACAAAGCGGAGGATTAACCCCTTAGGTTCCACAGTGAGTATAAAGCTCGGTTCACACTGGTGCGATGCGGGAACCCTGCAAATCCAGTGTGGGTTCCCGCATCGCACCTGAAAGTGGTTCACACTGAGATCTGCGAACCGCTGGGGGTGACAATGTAATGTTAACGACACCCCCAGATCGGTTCGCAGATCGCAGTGCGAACTGTGAAATGGTGCAGGAATCGGATTGCATAGATGTGAACACCCATGCCATCTGATTCCAGTGCGGACCAAAAAAAAGGGTCCTGCACCATTTTGGTGCGAATGCATTGCGATTTCAGCCATACAGTTTGTATGGCTGAAATCTCATCGCACAGACATCGCATGTGATCTGCACAGCAATGCGGTGCGAATCACATGCAATGTCTGGCATCGCACAAGTGTGAATGTTTTACTGCATATACAGACTGACTGCATTCCGACACTCCTCTCTTTGACATTATGCAATATTACCTGTCAGCTACTCATAAGGTACTATTGTGAGTGTCAAAAGATAGCCAAAACCCCCCAGCTGCCACAATTTTTAAAGGCAGCCCCCATACAGACAACTAAAGACAAAATATAAAAAATACACTCTCTTCTACTTCGATCAGTGTTACTTAAAAAAAAATAGTGCTACTGTGGATAAAAGACTTTACATTTTATTTTTAGAATTTGTCCATTTGACATAAAACTTATAATATGGGTGCAACGCACTGCAAAGTTTTTTACAAATGAAGTAACATTCCCCCCCCCCCCCTTACATCAAAGTGCCATTACCTTGTGCTGCTGCCGGGAAGAAGTTGGGGGCAGAGCTAGGAAGCAGAAAGTGCAGGGTCTGGAGGAGAACCAGAGGAGGGCATCTGCTAAATGCTGAGACCAGGGGAGGCACAGATGAGGGGGTGCTACAGCTGCAGATAGAGGTGCAGGATCTATAGGTGGAGTTCTGTTTTCCTCTCTGTTGATTGCTGAGATGAGGGAGTGGGCACAGATGAGCCTCTCTGTGGCTGCACAGAGAAGAGCAGGATCTGTAAGAGGAGTTCCGTCTTCCTCTCTGTTGCCAATTGCTGAGATGGGGGAGGGGGCAGAGTTGAGCCTCTCTGCAACTGCATAGAGAAGAGCAGGATCTGTAGGAGAGGTTTTGACTTCCTCTCTGTTGCCAGTTGCTGAGATGGGGGAGGGGGCAGAGTTGAGCCTCTCTGCAACTGCACAGAGAAGAGCAGGATCTGTAGGAGAGGTTCTGTCTTCCTCTCTGTTGCCAATTGCTGAGATGGGGGAGGGGGCAGACAGAGACAAGCCTCTCTGTGGCTGCACAGAGAAGAGCAGGATCTGTAGGAGGAGTTCTGTCTTCCTCTCTGCTGCCGACTGCTAAGATAGGGGAGGGGGTAGAGACGAGCCTCTGTGGCTGCACAGAAAAGAGCAGGATCTGTAAGAGGAGTTCTGTCTTCCTTTCTGCTGCCAATTGCTGAGATGGGGGAGGGGGCAGAGTCGAGCCTCTCTCGACCAGCTGCAGGGAGAAGTGCAGGATCTGTAGGAGGAGTTCTTTCCTCCTCTCTGATGCTGACTGCTAAGACAAGGTGGGGGGGGGGATGAGGGAGAGATACGAGGGCCACATGAAATTGCCTGGCGGGCCAGATTTGGCCAGCGGGCCTTGTATTTGATATGTGTGGGCTCGATGGTACTGGATGCCCTCCATCCAGGAAATGAGGCAAGCTCTGACTTTTAATGCACACTGTGAGAAGCTCACAGTGTGCGTTAAAACCAGAGGAAGCATTTTCAGTACAGGAAAAGAGCAAGGCAAGGTAAGGCTGCAGTTTAGCTTTAAGGGCCATGGGGGGTCTGCACCTGCCCCTTTCTGACCCTGTGATGCCCATACTAGAACTGGGAGGAAGGAAAGACTCCTCAATAAAAACAAAGAAAGCAATTAAACTTGACAGAGGCTCAAATCCTTCCCACTCTATCCAAAAGTAAAGAAAAAAATGCCTGGAGTTAGCCTTATACCTGCCAATTATCTAATGTTTATGAAACTGGTCTGAAGCCTGTCACTCATTAGATGAGAGTACCCACAGTGATAGAACAATTCATCAGGTTCTTTGATTCTGAGGTCAAATCAAGCTGTAACACATCATGGAGAAAGTAGAACTGACGTTGAGTATGTGCCCATAAGGTGTGCAAAGATTTTATTGCCAGCTTACCCAGGAAAATGATATATTATGGTGTAATTACAGATAATGTTTGTTTTCTGTGATAATTATCCAAGTAATCTCAGCTTTGTTTAGTGTTCCTGTGTTTAGGGCAGGACGGGAATGTCACCTTTATATCTCCGAAAAGCATACCTTTGCCAAGTGTTTCATTTAGATACATATTTTAGTTTATATTTTTTCAGCTTTTTACCATTCTATAATTCAGTATAACCTCTATTACATGGGTTTGGGGCTCCGCACATTTTGTGATTTCTGCTTTTTGGCAGGAATATTCACTTTAAATATTTCAAAAGGCTGACAGGTTCTCATAAAAGCAGCTTCAGCTCCCAGCAATGAATACAGGTCTTAACATGCTTTAGTATGATTTTAGCAAGCATCAGTCAGCATGAGGCTGCTTTAGCCTGCTAAAGCTACAGCCAGAACTACCATGAATGTATAACTAAAGCCAAAACTTTTTTTTTAGTTTTGGACACAGTGGAAAGGGAATCGAACATGTCTTGGGTTTTTATTGCCATCAACGTGTAGCGCCGATGAGCTCTACGTGTTTCGCTGTGAAAGCCACTTCATCAGAGCAACACATATCAGAAAATATTGCATCTGTAATTTCATAAGGCTGACAGGTTCTCATAAAAGCAGCTTCAGCTCCCAGCCACGAATACAGGTCTTAACATGCTTTAGTATGATTTTAGCAAGCATCAGTCAGTATGAGGCTGCTTTAGCCTGCTAAAGCTAAAGCCAGAACTACTATGAATGCATAACTAAAGCCAAACCTTTTTTTTTTTTAGTTTTGGACACAGTGGAAAAGGAATCAAACATTTCTTGGGTTTTTATTGAATCGAACATGACAATGAAAACCTAAGACATGCTCGATTTCCTTTCCACTGTGTCCAAAACTAAAAAAAAAAAGGTTTGGCTTTAGTTATACATTCATGGTAGTTCTGGATGTAGCTTTAGCAGGCTAAAGCAGCCTCATACTGACTGATGCTTGCTAAAATCATACTAAAGCATGTTAAGACCTGTATTCGTTGCTGGGAGCTGAAGCTGCTTTTATGAGAACCCGTCAGCTTTTGAAATTACAGATGCAATATTTTCTGATATGTGTTGCTCTGATGAAGCGGCTTTGACAGTGAAATGCGTAGAGCTCATCGGCTCTACGCGTTTATGGCAATAAAAACCCAAGGCATGTTCGATTCCCTTTCCACTGTGTCCAAAACTAAAAAAAAAGTTTGGCTTTAGTTATACATTCATGGTAGTTCTGGCAGTAGCTTTAGCAGGCTAAAGCAGCCTCATGCTGACTGATGCTTACTAAAATCATAATAAAGAATGTTAAGACCTGTATTCGTTGCTGGGAGCTGAAGCTGCTTTTATGAGAACCTGTCAGCCTTATGAAATTACAGATGCAATATTTTCTGATATGTGTTACTCTGATGAAGTGGCTTTGACAGGGAAATGCGTAGAGCTCATCTGTGACCCTCTTCTCCTCCCTCTTTGCGAAAATGTATTTGCTTACAGTATTATATATGGTCCACTTTGGGACAGATCAATTGGTTATTTTGACTTACAATTGTAATAAGATTGTAGAGGACTGGATATTTGTTTTGAGTACACCTATATTATTATTAATGATTATGAGAATGCTTTCCCTTTTTTAATAAGTATTGTTATTATTAATATTATTATTAAGTGTCATTTAACCTTACTAACTATGTAAGTGTATTATGTATAATTTTTTACACCATGGAAAAAAAAATTATGTATGTTGATATGGAGTTGTTATTTGCTTGATATCTGTTGGCTTAGAAGTCCAAGTGCTTAAAGTGATTGTAAATGATCACCTTGTAAAGCAGCCCACTCAGTTTAACACCTTCCTACCTGCGCTATAGCTGAATGACAGCTACAGTGTGGGCTTACTTTGATGTCCAACCGTGATTGTGCTTCCCGCGTGCCCTCTGCGGCGCATGGGTAGAGTCCTTCAGACTCAGCTGATCACAGATTGGGGTAAAGGGCCAATCACAGCGGACCTTTACCACATGATCAGAGTACACTGAGTTCCCAGCATAGCTAGAGAACTGACCATGATGTGTTATTCTGTTTAATGTGGTCAGTTTTTATTAGGAAAGCTTAAGGAATTGGCAGCAACACCGCGGATTTCACATAAAGGAAGCAATGCAAAGGGGTTGGTTTACTAAAGACAAATTGACTGTGCACTTTGCAAGAGCAGTTTCTCCAAAGCTTAGTAAATGAGGTAAACCTTAACTTTGCAAAGAATACCCAATCACGTGCAAGGAAAATTAATAAACAGCATTTTTGCTTGCACATGATTGGATGACGGAATTCAGCAGAGCTTCTCCTCATATACTAAACTCTGGAGCAACTGCACTTTGCAAAGTGCACAGTCGATTTGTCTTTAGTAAATCAACCCCAAAGAGAACAGGATACTTTCTCATACAAGTACATGGTACAGCAGGCACATATCAGGAATATGAAGTGTTGACAAACAGTTTTGCAGCATTTTGCATTTTCTCATGGCTTGCAGTCAAAACGTTCCTTTCATGAGCGTGATTCTTCCGTGTTCAGGAGACGGAGGTTGACGCTCACCTAACTGCAGCAGCTCCTAAACTCTACTAAAAGCCTATGGGGTTGATTTACTGAAGGCAAAAGGACTGTGCACTTTGCAAAGTGCAGTTGCTCCAGAGCTTAGTAAATGAGCAGAAGCTCTGCTGACTTCCATCATCCAATCATGTGCAAGCAAAAATGCTGTTTTTTTATTTTCCTTGCTCGTGATTGGGTATTATTTGCAAAGTGAAGCCGTACCTCATTTACTAAGCTCTGGAGCAACTGTCCTTGCAGAGTGCAACTGCACTTTGCAAAGTGCACAGTCTTTTTGCCTTTAGTAAATCAACCCCAGTGTGTACATTGACACTATTGCCCTGTACACACGGTCGGATTTTCCGGCGGAAAAAGTGCGATCGGATTGTGTTGTCGGAAATTCTGATTGTGTGTGGGCTCCATCAGACTATTTCCGTCGGAATTTCCGACACACAAAGTTTGAGAGGTTGCTATAAAATTTTCCGACAACAAAATCCGATCGGTTAAATTCCAGTCGTGTGTACACAAATCCGACGCACAAAGTGCCACGCATGCTCAGAATAAATTAAGAGACGAAAGCTATTGGCTACTGCCCCGTTTATAGTCCCGACGTACTTGTTTTACGTCACCGCGTTCAGAACGATCGGATTTTCCAACAACTTTGTGCAACCGTGTGTATGCAAGACAAGTTTGAGCCAACATCCGTCTGAAAAAATCCATGGATTTTGTTGTCGTAATGTCTGATCAATGTCCGATCGTGTGTACAGGGCATATGGGGTTGAGTTACTAAAGGCAAATAGACTTTGCAAAGTGTAGTTGCACTCTGTAAGAGCAGTTGCTCCAGAGCAGGGGTCTTCAAACTACGTCCCTCCAGTTGTTCAGGAACTACAATTCCCATCATGCCTAGTCATGTCTGTGAACGTCAGAGCTTTACAATGCCTCATGGGACGTGTAGTTCTGCAACAGCTGGAGGGCGGTAGTTTGAGGATGCCTGCTCCAGAGCATAGTAAATGAGCAGAAGCTCTGCTGACTCCCATCATCCAATCATGTGCAAGCAAAAAAGCATTTCTTTTCCTTTCACATGATCGGGTGTTCTTTGCAAAGTGAAGTTTTACCTCATTTACTAAGCTCTGGAGCAACTGCCCTTGCAGAGTGCAACTGCACAGTCTATTAACCTTTAGTAAATCAACCCCATAGGCTTTTATGAAGTGAGTTTAGGTGCTTAGACAAAAAAAAAAAAAAAACGCCACAAGCTCCTAAACTCAAGTTTAGGAGCTGCTAGTGTACATGAAGCCTAAGTGGATTTAGGTATGCTTGGGACAGACATAAATCTATACTCAAACGAAAAAGAAAAAAATGTAAAAACATACATTAAAAAAATGTATGTTTTAAATGTGGTAATCTCCATAGACTGCTTGCCCGTTTTTCCTGCCGTCACTCTTCTATGTTGCCATGTACAAGCAGAAATTGCTGTTTTTCTAATTTTCCTTGCACACTTTTGCAAGGAAAGTTGTACTTTGCAAGAGAATTTGCCTCACGGCTTAGTGAATGACGTGAAGCTCTGCTGACTTCCATCATCCAATCGTGCAAGCAAAAAAAAATTTGTTTTTTTTTTGTTTTTGTTTTTTCCATGCTTGTGATTAGAAATTCTTTGCAAAGTGAAAATTCACCATATTCACTAAGCTCTAGGGAAAATTCCCTTACCAAGTGAACAGCCTATTTGACTTTAGTAAATCAACCCCTTTGTGTTGTAACAAAGTTTTGAAACACATCTTCAAAGGGCTGGTGACTTTCTACTATTTACCACTAATGCTATACAAACATACTAAAAGAGGTTTTATTGGAAAGGCAAGAGAATGGTTGCAGTCAGGCCATTGTGCTTCTTTATAAAATTGGCCCCTATACTAGAAGAGCAACTCTGTAGCCATAGTGTTCATGGCCTTGCCTGGCAGTCACTAGAAGGAACATCTGCAGATCTGTATAAGAATACAGTTATAAAAGTACAGCAAGAATGCAGAAAGCCCATAAAAAAATTACTTTCAGATAAACTTTACAATAACAGGTCAAAAATGGGTCAAAATTGGCACTTATTGATAAAGACCTATATTCTCCCTATAAATGGGAAATACTTATGCCTGAGCTCTTTAATAACAGCCGTTGCTTAGGGATAAGGGCATACATACAATGAATAACATGGCCCACCTGCATAAATACTCATGGATCCCACATGACTTTGTGTTTTGTGTTTTTCACACCTCATCATCATGAGTACCTCCATCACAGATCAAATGGATGATTGCTGAACCATAGGCTGCCGTACGTTTTTTATGCCTGTGAAAGTCACACTTGTTTTGGAAGCCGTATCCTGGGTCTTTCTTGGTGAGAGGCCCTGTCTCGTCTTCTTCCGTATTTGGCCGTTCTGCTCCTGATCTGTTCACTCATGCAAGTATTTACTACACTTGGGAAGAACATAGGTTCACTAGAGCATCAGGTTTGTCTCAAGGCAAAGGTATTTCTTTTAGGACGCCTCCATAGCGTCTACAGTGTTTGGTCTCACGACATTCCATTGAGTTTCTAAACAATCCATCTGTATAAGCTCCAGTTACACAGATCATCTACAGAAGTACTATTAAATAGAGAGTGGAGTTATAAAAAAAAAAAAAGAAAACTGGCCCCAAGTAGTTGTAAGGGGCATTGCCTACTTGCAAAGTTCTTGTGCTCAGCCAGTTTGAGTCTGTGTCCGCATGACATGCAAAAGTTAAAATAATGCAAACTATCCATATTAGGTTGAATTATTGAAATAATGCTCCTGGGTAGTCAATATGTTACACCTTATTTCAAGATGTTTGCAAAATTCTTATCTACTTCTTTGTAGCCACATGACCATTGTTAGGCAATTGCAAAAGTCTGTAACAGAAAAGTGAACCACTTCTCCTTGAACCAAGACCATCTGACCAGTGCCTCTCCAGTTAGCCTCCGACACCTAACACTTGACGATCTGTCTCTAATATCTTAAAGTGAAACTTTACTCCTGCATCATTCCCCACTCCCCATCCCTCTCCTGTACCACCATCTTAAAAAATCCAGCACATGTGCACAGATGCCGCTAGTTCCTAGTATATGGGTATTGTGGCAGACCACTGCATCTGTGCACACACACAGACATATAAATACGGTCCTCGGTAAGGCTTCCTCCTTGGATAGGTGTAACATGGCAGTCCCTGGTGGTAGCAGGACCCAGACCAAGGATGCCTTGAAGCACAAAAAGGTACTAAACTAGGGAGATAACTAAAAGTTACCCAGATACTACCTGTTACCCCCATAGTGCATGCACTACTCCATCTGCTGCATACCAGTCACTTATTATCTACCATAACCTCTCATTTCAGTATGAAGTCCACTGCCACTTTCAGTCTGGGCTGAGATTATAGCTAGTGTGCTGGGAATGATGAGTATTTAATAGGTACTTAATGCTGCAAAGTTCCTCCATTCCCGAGCAAAAATATGTACAGTATCTCCCGTATGTATAGTTTACACTGGGAAGTTGCCTTGGCCTGGTGCTGTGTTTTTCTACTTTGGCACTTCCGACATCCTTCAGAATATTACACATGCACCAGTACTGACCATAGAGGATCATGGGGGGCTGCCCAGCCCCTACACCAAGCTATGATGGAGGTAGTCCTGACCTGGTGCATGCAAGTCGTAAAAAAAAAAATTTGGAGCACCAGAATATTTCTGGATATATAGTTGCATTTCTGTTGAAGTGGGGAAATAAGAAGCCTGTTTAAAAAAAATAAAAAATGGTAATTTCTTTACAATGATATTCTTTATCACTTATGTCAGATTCCATATCACACTATCCCACCCTTGTCCCTACTGTACCCTTTTCTTACAATCTTTTGCTAGTAACTATATAATAACTGTAGTATATATACATATTGTAAGATGAAGTAAATGAACTTGTGTCTGGGTTTCTTCTGGTTTATACAACACCACTAAAATATGACGGAGAGGATACATAGCACAGCACTGTCCGTGGTAGCATATTTGTAGAGTTGTTACTCTTTCTACCATACAGCAGGGCTCCAGCAGACATTAACAGTGCTGTAATTTCCAACACATAAGTTACGCTTCTATCAAACAAATGTGCTAAGGGAGGACGATGCCCCACCAAAAGATGACTTTTAAAGAAGAGTTGAAATCTTCCAGGCAAGGTAAAAAATGTCCTAGTAGTCTCCTTTTATCTCCTTTCTCTCTTTCTACCCCTCCACTTGCCCTCCCACCTCTCTCTCTCTCTCTCTCTCTCTCTCTCTCCCCGTTGTGGTTTCTGGTCTGGGTCCTGAAGCCTAGAGTCTTTGTAGAGCTTTGGGTGGAAAACAGCTCATCTCCTTGGTCCACATCTTACCTGGTAGCCAGACCTCATTATTAATCTCAGCTGTCCCCAGGCCTTAATAAATGTGACCTGGCTGATGTTCTGAGCTTTCTCCCTCTTGCTCTTTCTCCTATGTGGGAGTCTGCTGCTGGGTGAAAAGGCCAACTTCTGACAGAATACTAAAAAGTTACCAGAGATGCCTGTTTGATTTGTAAAACCCATCATGTGGCACATTGTTAGTCAGGAACTGACCCAAGTTTAGTTAGTAGCTTGGACAAGCAGATATCTTCTTAGTTTTATGCTGTGGACTTGTTGTACAGAGCACACCTGCAATGAAAATGCTTTTGTTTGCTGCCTTGCTGAATAAATGTACAGGACAAACCTGTTTGGATGGTCCCCCTTAATTATTCTAAGACTGGTCTCAGTCCAGTTTCCTAGTATTCTTCCTCTTTATATGAAATAACCATTATACACCAGCCAGGGCTGGTGCTAGACTATTTTGCGCCCTAGGCAAGACCAGCTACCTCCCCCCCCCCAAGATAAAAATAAAGGCTCCAAATGGAGCCTGTACAGGGATCTGGGAGGAAGTGATGTTGCGAGCAACATGGCTTGCGCAGCACCTCATTGGCTGGATACCTCTTCTTCACGGATTGGCTGAAGTTTGCAGGAGACGACTTAGTCTCCAGCTAACATCCAATTCTGCAGTGGTATGCGGAATGCCGGCACAGTGTGTGGGGAATAGAGCAGCCATCAGAAATTTTTGGGCCCCTTACACAGCTTTAGGCCTGGGCCCGACCCTCTTACATCAGAGTTTACCCCTTTCTTTCAGGGTCCACAAAGTTGCCTCCCCCTTTACATCAGGGTCCCATCAGTCCCCTCTCCTTAAATCAGGTTCCTCAGAGTCCCCCCTGCCCTTACATCAGGGTTCCCAGAGTTCACCCTTACAACAGAGACCCCACTTTTATTAGGATCCCCAAAGTCTTCCCTTAGATTAGAATCCCAAAGTCCCCCCTTACATTAGGGTTCCCAGAGTCCCCCTGGCCGTCACTGTGCCCCAGGCGGCTGCCTAGATCGCCTAGTGGTAGCACCGGAACTGACAACACCATACATTTCAAATCAGGCTTTCCTATCCAGACATAGTTCAGCCATATGTGATTAGAACTAAGACCCCCTAAAGGCACAGAGGTTTATCACACTTTCCAGCCTTAAAAGGATCCTAAGCTGGAAGTGGAAACACAGGCACATGTAACACTGTAGAACAATATATTCAGTAATGCTCACCCAGCCTGGTTGCCTCCCCCAAGATTCAGTTTCCTCCACTCTGGAACCAGGTATTATAGCTGAGAATTGCACCCAAGAACTAGACGACACTAGCTCAGGTGCAAACAGTAACTGACTTTATTGTAAATTCATACAGAATATATACCACACCAAAATCAGGTAAGAGCTTGATCACATTATCCTAAACAATGCAAACTGTGAACAACAATCTAATCATCATTACATCCAATGAACAGCTTACATAAACAGTAATCTAATTAAACAGTAAGCTAATTAACAACTAGTCACCTATAGAAGCCTAAGTGACTCAAGTCAGTGCCCACAAGACAGTTCGGCACAAGTTCCCCAGGGCTGTCCAAAACTCATTAACCAACTTTAATTTGGGTAATCTGTCCACTAGACAAGTCATCATTAGAAAAAACTCATACAATATTCCAGTAGTCTGAAAAAGTAGAATAAATGTATCTTCATAGATTTCTTGAGGGAGATTGTTGATAAATATTTCTGTCCCAAGTGGAGGAGCTTCTCCAACTCAGTCTGTAGGAGTGTCACCATATTTCCTCTGACCATTAACCTGTACAAGATTAATATTATACCTTTCCTTCCACTCCAGAAGGGAAGCTTTATTGTCCTTTTTCAGAAACCTTGCTCTCATGCCACATACACACAGTCGGACATTCTGATTGTGTGTGGGCCTCATCAGACTTTTTTTTTTCGAAAAGTCTGATGGACCTAGAAATAGAACATGTTTTAAATCTTTCCGACGGAATAAATTCCTATCGGAAAAACAGCTCGTCTGTATGCTTTTCCGACTGACCAAAAACAAAGCATGCTCTGAAGCAAGTACGAGACGGCAGCTATTGGCTATTCGCTATTGAACTTCCTTTTTCTAGTCCCGTCGTACATGTTGTACGTCACCACGTTCTAGATGGTTGGACTTTGGTGTGATCGTGTGTAGGCAAGATGGAAAAAACGGTCGTGTCTACGTGGCATCAGCGTTCATCAGGTTGCTGTCCATCATTAGAGAATGATCTGCTCTCTCCATGGAATCAGAGGCTGAATTGAGCTCTTTACCATGCTCTGACCAGGAGCAGTAGACAGAATCCCCGGTCTCCTCCATGGGCCATAATCAGTCAGTAGAAGGCTAGCCCCTAGTCCCCTCCAAAAGCTCCTGTCCCGGTTGAGTTTGTCACAGTCAAGAATGCTCATGAGTGTGGTGTACTTAGATCAGCTATTGATTGCTAGGAGCCTGCACCCAGAGTCGGAGGAATACACAGTCAATCAGCCAGCAGAACACATTGGTTGTGTTTGGTTTTGTTTGTTGCCTTGAATATACACTTGTATTAAAAATAAAGAAATAAAAAATATAGATAGAACACAGAGCAAAACCATTGTAGGATAAACCTGTCTGAAGTTAATTCCCAGACTCCCCAGTGACAATAAGAATACATGACATGCATTATTATGCTGTAAAAAAGAAGAAACAACAGTTTAAGGGACCATTTCTAAAACGAATGTGATTTCTCAATGCATGGAGCCATTGGACCAACCTTAGTATCTGATACCGTCTTCTGTTTCTGTACAATAAATAACTTACTTGACCCATCGCATGAATCATGGACCTTCCCAGTTTTTGCTTTGATACAAGAACCTGCCAGTCACGTCATTCAGAGTATTTTTCATGTTAAATGGTCAAGGAACTGACTTCTTTCAGGCGAAGAACAAAGATCACATTGTACCAGAGAAGAGAAGATTATTTCAAAAGACGGACAGCTTATAGGCAAGACATGCCAAGGAGATGAAGAAAACGTCTCTACATGAGTGATGGGAATATCTATATAAAAACTATTATTAGGAACTATTGATAGTAATGGAGGATAATGCTAACTTTCAGAATGGAGGAAATTCTTCATATGTTAAAAAAAAAATATTGTAGCAGAACTCCAATCAGATATGTCATAAATAAATAAATGCAGTTTTGTGTGTCGGCCTCCTGTAATCTCTACTACAGCAGCACCCAGACTAGAAGAAGAAGTAGCAGCACTAGGAGCTAATTCTACATACAAATGTGCTGATCAGGAACATCAAGAAAGGTATAAAAAAAAGCCTGATGAATGTACTGCTCCTTGACTGTCCATTGACAGGCTGGGGGTGGGGAGGGGACTACAGTGGGTATAGAAAAGAATCACCCCCTTTAAAATAATCACACTTTGTTGCTTTGCAGCCTGAAATGTAGACAGGCACAGTTCATGTTTTATCCAGCTGTGTTTACTAGAGTGCAACTTATAACTTCCAAGTGAAAGATAGAATACCAACATGCCAGAAAAACATAATAAAAAAAAAAAATTCAAAAAACAGAATCACTGAGTTGGAAAAAGGATCATCTCCCTTAGGTCAAGATAGGGAAAAAAACCCTTGACGGGACTTTACTGGCCCAAATGAGTATGATACAATAGTCATAAACAAGAAAAGTAATCAAAAAGTATATAAAACTTTCAAATAAATTGTATTAAATACATTGTTAAAAAAGAGCAACAGAGGTGGCTAATATACTGTACATTCAAGTCAACATGATGGCGAAAAACAAGAAAAGTACAGTTCTACATAATCCCTGGACTACCGTGAAACACCATGGGGGAATAAACCAAGGACAGCACCCGATGTGTTTGCTCCAGTCCCTACTGCAGAGAAACACCCTCATAACAGGATATTACCACCCCCATGCTTTACTGTAGGAATGGTGTTATTTGGATGGTGAGCTGTATTGGATTTCCATCAGACATACCGTTTGGTGTTGAGGCCAAATCATTCAATTTTAGTTAGTAGAGACATATCTTGACAGGCTAAGACCCCTTTCACACTGCAGACCGCCCCCGTGCTAGCGGTATAGCGCTGCTTGTTTTAGTGGTGCTTTACCGCCGCTGTGCCGGCGGGAGCAGGGAGCTTTTAACCCCAAAGAAAAGGTTAACAAGGGGTTAAAAGTGCCCGAAAAGTGTTGCTGCTGAAGCACTTTGCAGGCGATTCGGCAGCGCTGCCCATTGATTTCAATGGCAGGGGCAGTTTAGGAGCGGTGTATACACTGCTCCCGCACCGCCCCAAAGATGCTGCTTGCAGGACTTTTTTTTTATGCCCTGCAAGTGCATTGCCCCAGTGTGAAAGCACTCGGGCTTTCACACTGTGGTGGTAAGAGAGGTAGTTTATTGGCGTTTTACAGGCGTTATTTTTAGTGCTAAAACGCCTGTAAAGCGCCTTCAGTGTGAAAGGGGTCTAAAGGCTGTAATTAAAGAAAAAAGTGGTCCAACAAAATACTGACATAAGGGGGTGATCCTTTTTCCAACTCAGTGATTCTGTTATTGATTTTTTATTTTATTTTTTGACATATTGGTGTTATATCTTTCATTTGGATGTTATGAGTTGCATTAGTAAATACAGCTGCATAAAACAAAAACTGTGTCTGTCTTAAGTTCAGGCTGCAAAGCAACAAAATGTGAATATTTTAAGGAGGGGTGATTTTTTTCTATACTCACCGTAGTTATGTTGCTTAAAGTGGTTGTAAACCCTTACATATACCCAGTGAAGTGACTGGCCTCAGGTGATGCAGAGAGATTAAACAAATTCTTCTACATAGATTCTACCTGTTTATCTGCAGACCTTTCTTTTCCACAGCCCTTCAAAGTACACAATTTAGACAGCATTTTTCAGCTGACAGGAGGCGGGGATCTGATGTCACACTCTGCAGAGCACAGAGCAGGGAGCTGAGTGTAATTTTAGACCTGGGTGGAGGGAAGGGAAAAACACCCCTCAACACACTGTCATTTGCTTTCTTTGAGCTGGGGGGGGGGGGCTGTCTCCAGATTAACTATTAGAAGTGACGTATACAGATAGCAGAGGGAGAAGAGAGCTGGTAGTATCCACGCTAAGCGCTATAGATTGAGGCAAATACACACTATAGAAGGATGTGCTTTGTTCATTTTTCATTTTAGAGGTTTACAACTTCTTTAAAGCAGATATAAACCCAAGAACAAAAATTGATAGTATTGCATCTTATTGGTCCTTAGGTGTGGCTGCATTAGTTTTCTTTTTTCCTCAATTTTAATCATGGTAATACTGCCATTAACACACTTCCTGTCTTAAGGCCCATACACATGATAGGACATGCAAATTAGCTGTTTTAAGGCAACATCCTACCGTGTGTATGCTCCATCGGACAAACGTTTTTGGTTTTCATCGGACAAATGTTGGCTGTGCAAACAGACAAACTTTCCGGCAAAAAAATTCCTATGGTGCAAAATCCTATCGTGTGTACACAAGTCCATAGGACTTTAGTCCAAAGTACAAACATGCATGCTCAGTAAAGAGCTGAAAAACCATGTGATTTGGTGAAAGTTGGCTGAAAAAGTCCTGCCATGTGTATGCTTAATTAGTTTACGGCCAACGCCCTTTGTACAAAAATCCACAGGAAAGTTTGTACAAAGTCATATCGTGTGTATGAGGCTCTAGAATGACAAGAGGAGAAGTTTCAGAGCTAACAGAGGACATTATAAGAAGGCAGAAAAACAATACCAAATTTTTTATTGAAAACGGAAAATTGTATACTTACCTTCCGTAATTTTCCTTTCCTGACGCATCCCATGGCAGCACACACATTGGGTTGTGACTCCGCCTCCACAACCTGATAGGACTGGTAAGCTATAAGTTTTGAAGAGGAGTCCACCACTGTATTCTTAGTAACTATCACCTTAGAAGGGTGTGATTTTTTGTGTGCTGCCATGGGATGCGTCAGGAAAGGAAAATTACAGAAGGTAAGTATACAATTTTCCGTTTTCCTGACGCATCATGGCAGCACACACATTGGGAAATAACTCGCTATATGGGTGGGGGCTTTTAGAATATTTTATTTACTCAGTTGCAAGGTATAGAAGAGTTAGATTGGATGACTGATCTCCCGAACTCAATTGTAGTTAGTTGAGCCGGATCTATTCTGTAATGTGACATGAACGTGGTTTTGGAAGACCAAGTTGCTGCCTTGCAAATGGTTTCTGGTGACACTCTACAGTACGCTGCCCAGGAGGTGGCCACTGCTCTGGTCGAGTGGGCCTTCAATCCATCCGGGATTGGGAGTGATTGTATAAGGTATGTCCTTTTGATAATTGTAATTAGCCAAGTCGCTATTGTTCTTGAGGAAGCTGCTTGCCCCCTTTTGGAGCCGTGCGGAATGACTAGCAGGATTTCTGTCTTCCGAAACAATCTAGTAGCTTCCAAGTAGGAAGAAATGATAGATTTAATGTCCAAGGGGTGTGGATGTCCCTCGTTGGAGAGGAGGACTGGAAGATTGATTTCTGAGTTAAAGTGGAAGGCAGATGGTACTTTTGGTATAAACTGCTCCGATGGTCTGAGGACGACTCTATCCGGAAAAAAGACTAAATGCGGTTCCTTGATTAGCAGAGCTTGTAGTTCTGAGACTCTCTTGGCAGATGTTATTGCGACCAGGAATGAAAGCTTGAGCGTTAGATCCCATAAGGATATTGAATCAAGGGGAAAGAACGGTTCTTTCGACAGAGCTTCTAGGACGATGGATAGGTCCCAGGTCGGAAAGCCTGGTTTCCTGGGTGGCCTTATCTTCAGGCATGCCTTTAGGAACTGAATTATGAAGGGATCTAATGCCCATCTGGTTCCCATCATTGCCGACAGGGCAGAAACTTGTACCTTGAGAGTGCTTGAGCTTAGGCCCCTTTCTAGGCCTAGTTGCAGGAACTCTAGAATATGATAAACTGACGGAGATAGTGGATCCCAAGACTGTTGCTGAGCAAAAACGGTGAAAGGCTCCCAGATCCTGTTGTACGTGCTGTTTGTTGATCTTTTCCTGGCCTGTTGTAGTGTGGTCACTACTCTAAGTGAACATCCTTGATCCAGCAGCCTTTCCCTTTCAACCTCCATGCCGTTAGGTGTAGACGTTTGGGTGCCGGGTGTAGGAACTGACCTTGTGAGAGCAAATCCGTGGACACTGGGAGCGGAAGCGGCTCCCCTGTGTCAAGTGTAATACGGTCGTGAACCAGGGTCTTCTTGGCCAGAATGGCAACACCGCTATGACCGTGGATGTCGAACTCCTCAGTCTGGCTAGAAATCTGGCTATTAATGGTATTGGAGGAAAAATGTAACCGAGATGAAATTTCCATGGGTGGTGAAGGCAGTCGATCCCTGCTGCTGTCGGATAGTCGGCCCTCGCTAGGAATCGGGGACATTTGTTGTTCTCCGGGGTTGCCGCTAGATCTATATCGGGAATTCCCCATCTGCGAGTAAGGAGAGTGAATGCTTGTGGACTGAGCGACCACTCGTTGTTTGATATAAACATTCTGCTCATGTCGTCCGCTAGTTGATTTTGTATCCCCGGAACGTAGATCGTCTTCAAGTCCACCAGGAGGATCTGAGCCCACTCGAGTATGGGTCGGACCTCTTCCATGAGCTTTTTGCTCTTGGTACCCCCTTGTTTGTGGATGTAGTTCACCGCCACAGTGTTGTCCATACGTAGGAGTACGGCCTTCCCTGCTAGGAAAGGCCCGAATGCTAGGATGGCCTGCCTGGCAATGCCCATCTGGTTCCCATCATTGCCAACAGGGCAGAAACTTGTACCTTGAGAGTGCTTGAGCTTAGGCCCCTTTCTAGGCCTAGTTGCAGGAACTCCAGGACGTTTGAGACTATTCCCTGTGGGCGAAAGGACCAACGTCCCTGTGCTGCCTGATGCTGGTAATGTGCTCCCCATCACTGGAGACTGGCATCTGTCGTGATTATTTCTGGTAATGGAGGAACTATGGGTCGTCTTCGTGTTAGATTGCTGACTCGTGTCCACCACCATGCGGATCTTTTTACTGCCTGGTTGATGACTATTTGCTGGCTCATTGAGGACCCGTTCCACTGTGACAGGAATGAATTTTGGAAGATCCTTGAGTTCCACCGGGACCACTGAATCATTAGGAAGGTTGAGGACATTGAGCCCAGGATGCTCAGACACATTCTGGCAGAAAGGTGTTCTGCTGCTAAGAGGCTCTTTATTTTGTAAACCAATGGTCCTATCTTCGCCTGGGGAAGTCCGACCGTATTTGAGTTGGTGTCCAAATCGGCGCCTAAGAAGATCATTCTTTGCTTTGGGACCAGGCTGCTCTTTTTCCAGTTTATTATCCAGCCGAACTGTTGAAGTGTGGAAATTAGAATCACTCGATGTTTGAGGAGGGTTTGTTGGCTGTCGGCCAGAAGGATAATGTCGTTGAGATAGTGGAGGACTCTTAGTCCTATTTCTCTCAGAAGCGCTATTAGCGGTAGCAAGACCTTTGTAAAGGTTCTGGGGGCCGTAGATATTCCAAACGGGAGGCTTTTGAACTGAAAGTGCTGGCGACCTATAGCAAAGCGTAGGTATTTCTGGAAGTTTTGATGTACCGGAATATGCAGGTAGGCGTCGGACAGATCGACCGAGAGCATCCAGTCCCCCACCCCTATAGCTAGTAATATGGACTGGAGGCTCTCCATCTTGAAGGATTCGACTGAAATTGTTTCGTTTAGGTTTTTTAAATCTAGTACTGGTCTCAAATCTCCCATCTTCTTTGCTACTAGAAAAAGCGGAGAATAGAATCCCATGCCTCTTTGTTCCTGAGGAACTTCTATAATTGCTTGCTTCTGTAACAGTTCCAGAATGTAACTGGCTAGAATTTTTTTCTTCGAAAGGGAAGATGGAGGCCTGGTAGGTCTGTAGTGATCTTTGGGAGGTTTTTGCTTGAAAGTCCATCTGTGACCTTCTTGGATGGTGGAAATCGTCCAGGGGTCTTTTATTCGGTTTTACCATACCTGAACAAATAGCCTCAACCTCGCTCCTACTATTGCGGGTTGGGCGTGCGTGCCATCAAAAAGATTTCTGTTGGTCTCCTGAATTGGAGGTTTCCTGTTTCTGCACCCTCATAAAGGACGGTTGGGGATTTCTCCAATTGCGCTTGAATTCCTTCCCGGGCCTGTAAAATCTTGCGTCTCTGTATCTTTCCGGCAGGTGGCGTCTAAAAGGTGGATTTTTTTGCTGTTTGGGTCTTCTGTCGGAAGGAATGAGACCCGACTTTCCTCCCGTAACCTTCGATATTGCTGTATCCCGCTTAGGACCGAATAAGTTGGTGCCGTCGTAGGCGATTCTGCACCAAGTTGATTTAGAAGTTGCATCTGCGACCCAGGGTTTTAACCACAGTGCTCTCCTAGACATTACTGATGCCAGCATCGCCCTTGCCGATGATCTTATTATATCAACCGCGGCTTCCGCCACGAAGTCTCCTGCTAGGCTGAGTTCTTGCGTAGCTGAAATTATTTTTTCTTGGTCTGCTGCTTCCAGCAACAGTCTTTCAATGTTGGATGCCCAGCATGTAATCTCTCTGCTGACCACAGCCAGAGTGATTGCTGGCCTGCATGCTCCTCCCGCTGCTGAATAGGCCTTTTTGAGGTCGAGATCTATTTTGCGATCCATTACATCCCTGAAGGTCACGGCATCCTCAATCGGAAGTGTTACATGTCGTGCCAAATGCATTAATGAGGAATCTACCACAGGAGCCGAGACTAAAGGATTTACCATTGGTTCCCTTAATGGGTAGAGTTTTGCTATCCTGTTATTTAGACCTGGTTTCTTATCAGGTTTCTGCCATTCATCCTTTATTAATTCGTCGAGTTCTTCGATAAAGGGGAAAGTTTCAGGGTCCTTTTTCAGGTTAGGAAAATATTTTCTTAACTTGCGTGGGGCGTCCTTCTCCTCCTCCCAACCAATTGCCTCTTTTACGGATTTTGCAAAAGGATCTATGAGTGCAAAATCAAACGAAGTGGGTATTAGATTTTCGTCCTCTTCTGGGGACTCCTCTTGTAGAACCTGGGAGGCTGACGGGGAAAGATCTTGGGGTGTATAGGAAGTTGAGGCCACTGAGGGTTGTCTGATGGGTTCCTGTGCCACTTGCATGATGGAATCTTTTACTGACTCCCTTATGTTGGGTGCTTCCCTAGCATCCATTTCCTTGTCACGTGTTGCTTCGTCAAAACAGATTTGGCAGACTAATTTATTAGGTAATGCTACTGCCCCACAGACCCAGCAGGCGTTAGCCGCAGGTTGGGTACGCTGGTCCTCACAAGGTTGACGGGATGACGCATCATCTCTGTGGTGATGGGAGGAGGTTCTTGACCTACTTCTTCGGGACTGGGACCGTCTTGAAGGTGAGCGGCCCTTGCGTTTGGAGTGCGCTGATCTTGATGATCTGCTGGAGCTATCAGAATGAGATAGCATTAGTGGCTAGGCTCTCTTTTTCTCCTCTTCACTACTTACCCATGTATGCCCCCTTACCTTGAAGCTCGTGGATGGTCTGCTGGAGCAGCGGCCTCCATAGAAGGAGATAGAGTGTACCTGAAAGAAGGGAAATTTTTTTTTTTTTTTTTTTTAAAGTGTGTGTGTGTTGGAAGAGAAAAGGGGGGGTGGTAAAAAAAAAATAGGAACTCACCAGTGTCAGTTATCAAATATGGTACAAGGCAGCACTTGTAAAGAAAGAAAAACGCAGGAGGTATTGTGTCTCTAGCCTTTACAGGGGCTAAAAACCATAAATGTCACTTTTTAAATAGGCCGCCATCGCGGCGGCTCTGACGTCACACCCGCGCATGCGCAGTAGCCATTTTCGGCGGTCCACGCATGCGCCGTAGCCATTTGCGGCGTCCCGCGCCATCTTGGAACCTGGCGCGCACGGGGATACTGCTTGAGACAGCTGTTGTGCGCCCTGGAGCCGGCGCCATGATGGGAAGAGGATGCCGAGGGACTACAGCGCCCAGCGCGCCCTGGACATCAGTACACAGGTTGAAATATACAGGATATATCAGAAAGGGAGAATGTGTTTTGTTGCCAAAAGTGGAAAGAGAGAATACATGGAGAGGAAGCATGGAGACCGCTGCAGATGTCACATAAAACCTTTTAAGGTTTGTAAGGTACAATGATTTGTTTACATACTCCTGAGACCACCAGAGTGGGGTTCCCTGCATGGAGCTCATTTAGAGACTATACAGTCAGGGCTTCCAACTAGGAGAGGCTGAACCTAGCTGGGGCGAAGCAGTAAGGGGTTCTCAAGCTTTTACCGGTCCAACCATCCAGGTGAGGAAAAAAGGAGAATACAGCGGTGGACTCCTCTTCAAAACTTATAGCTAACCAGTCCTATCAGGTTGTGGAGGCGGAGTCACAACCCAATGTGTGTGCTGCCATGATGCGTCAGGAAAAATAGATTACAGGGCCATCAAGTAGTGGATGCGTATGGATTGTTTTTGGTGAATAAGGATATTGTTTAGTGTCATTTTAACTGCAGTAGAGTAAAGTCAGGTCACCAACCTGGCTCTGCCATATGACAGGGCTGTTTAAATCTCAGAACTGAATGGACAGAAAATACAAAACCTTTGGTGGGTAAAAAAATTCCCATATATCTATTTCCTCTTTACACTGAGCTGATTTCCTGGGGTTCAGCTATAAACCATCTTCACATTCATTTCAAAAATTGTGGTTTACACAAAACCTCCTTCTGTATTTTTCAGTCTGAGTCACCTCAGTCAGCTATATCACACTTCAGGCCATTCACGCAAATCTTTACACCTGACGCAACCCAACTTCTGATATCATCTTCCCGGTGTGAATGTTTACGAAATATCCTTTCCACTAAGAATTTTTAACAGAAAAATTAGTAACAAAAACTAGAGAAAAATGTGCGTGATTTGGTGAGGTCTGTATTTACATCCAAGAGAGTCCACATTAGTCCATCCAGGATTGCCCATCAGAGTCCTCCCTTACATCCATGTGTGCCCAGCAGAGTATTAACATTTAGGCAGCAGAGTATGGCAGGAACCGGAGGCAGAGCAAGTCTGGACAGAGGAGGTCCGGCCTGGGACAGGCAATCTTGTCATTGGTTACTAGCACACCAGTGGTATTAGAAACCAACCATAGTCAGTCACTGGTGGGGGTCAATGTCTGCGCTGGGGACACAGCTGGAGGAGGGTCACAGCTGGCAGGCTGGCTGGCTTTCAGTGCATGCACCAGTATCCATATTTTGATACACAGATAGGGCCGCTGTTAGAAATCATGGGGCCCGGTACAGACCACCTGATGAGGGCCCCCAACCCTGCCCCAACCCCACCCCCTGATCCCACATACCGGCCTAAAAAAGAAATGCAGCATTGTCTTCAAGGGATAACAAAAGAGGGCACTACTGCTCAGTCGGGGGAGAAGGGGGTTCTGGTGCATAGAGGGGGAGATGGGGGGTCCTGGTGCTTAGTGGGGGAGATAGCGGGTCCTGGTGCTTAGTGGGGGAGATGAGGGGGTCCTGGTGCTTAGTGGGGGGAGATAGGGGGTCCTGGTGCTTAGTGGGGGAGATGAGGGGGTCCTGGTGCTTAGTGGGGAGAGATGGGGGGTCTTTGTGCTTAGTGGGGGGAGATGATGGGTACTGGTGCTTAGTGGGAGCAGATTGGGGACACTGCCAGTCAGTAGGGGAGGGGAGCACTGGTGCTTAATACCTGGCTGCTTGATCCATCTGGAATTATGTAGAATAATCATACCCCTCTCACTGTTCTTGTCTGCTGATCTTTCTTGTCTGGAGGGATGCCGGGAATACCAGTGCAGTGATAGCTCAGACATCTGTTGCCGCTTGTCAACAAAGAGCTGAAAGCAAAAGAAGACTTTCTCTACTCACTTCTCTACCAGGCTCTGACTGATGACCATTTAATGCAGAGCCCAGCAGAGGAAGCCAGTGGTGGAAGTCGTCCTTTGCTGCTGCTCTTTGTTTACTTGGCTGAGCTGTCACTGCACTGGCATCCCCAGCATTCCTCCAGGCATGTCAGCCACAGGAGCAGTGATACCGCTGTCACTTCTCCTGTCAGCAGCGGCACTCCCTTCTCCCTCTCTCCCAGGGAATAAGAATTACCACCTGGGGAGCCATGGGGTAACAACATGATGTACTCACAGTATAGAACATGTATTATGTGAAGCTTTAAGCTGCCAGCTGGCCAGGGCCCCCTATTAGAGAGGGGGGCCCGGCAGTTAGAGCCTGAATCAGGTGCTGGTCCAAGCATCTGGATGGATCCTGACCATATGGTCAGGATCTTTCTTGAGCCTGGACCGGCTGAGTGACGTCAGCTGAGAGTGGGCTTTAGCCTGCTGTCAGCTGAAAATGAGTCACAGGAGTGCAGAACAAAGTAGGGTCATAAAAACTTTGGCCACACTTCAGCATCAGTTCACAGATTCTCCAGTGACAGTGGAAATATGTGATGTACACTATTATCCTGTTAAAAAAAATGAGACTACAGTTTAAGCGACCATTTCTAAAACAAATGCAAATTCCTAATGTTTGGAGCCATTGGACCGACTTTAGTATCTGAGCCATAGTCCTGAAAAAGAAATAACCAAAACGAAAAAAAAACTGTGTGCATTTTGTCTTTACATACAATTCTATTTTCAAGTCAATGAAGCAAAACCATGTCTGTCCAATTTTTTGGCCATAATGCAAGAAACCCAAAACAGGAGCTAGGCAAGTATGTGGAAGAGAAATTTTGTGGGAAATTACTGCACCAAACCAAAAATATTGTGGAAAAGCAGCAACACTCAAAGTCCAAACAGAACATAGAAAATACAGTGTAGAGCTAAAAACAAAAATTATAAAACTGTAGTGTACTACGGCCATAACAAATGTGATAATCATAGAACAATATTCACTGTGATAAACTGGTGAAAAAAGGAAATGTGAAAATCAACAACATGTTCATAAATAATACAGTGATGATTCTTCAATCAAAAGTGACGATGGACAACATGCGATTAGCAGTAAAGCTGTTTAGATGAAAAAACGATCTTCTATCATAAGGAAATAGATGGGTACTCTTACCAGATGTTCTGGACCCACTTACCAGCGGTAGTGGGTCAATCAAGCTTATGTGGGCTGAATGCCTCACGATGTAGATTTAGGTGGGAGAGAGATCACCTCCAGCAGGATATAACCAGGCTTCAGTGATGATAGTCCTGGCAAGATTCCTGGGTCCTTGTGATTCTCCAGGGGTGACAACGAACCTCCACTCAATGTACTGACCCTCAGAATGTCAGAATGTATATAGAAGGCTCAACCAAACTGGGGAAAAAATGGAGAAAAAAGAAAAAGCCTCCACATGGTGCAGGTCAAACCAGAAAGGTTTATTTAAAATAATCAGTTCAATGAGTACATAAAAAAAGTGATCACGAGTAAAATGTAAAATTAAAAGAGCAATATGGGGAGCATGCGTAGCAAACCCAATGCGTTTGGTCCAAAACGGACTTCAACTGGGGCATAAAATTGCTCCCCCATATTGCTCACTTATATAGAATAACATATAGGCCATGTGACAAATTAGGAGAGCGGCTCCACCCCCGGTATGTGAAGATTGTGGAAGAGAGCAAAGTCCGGAGAAGAACGCGGTGGATGGATGACACCCAGGAAATGACAGACCACCATGACCTAAAGCAGAGCCTTAACCTGGCATTAGACAAAGCCAAATAGGACGGAAACTGGCTATCAACACCACCCTTCCACTGGAGAATATAACCTATGATAGTAGGAACTGTCCACACAGGTTCGATATGATTTGGAGCTGTTGGGTTGATGCGCAAGGTGATACTGTCTAATTTCATGTCCTACCTTGTCTGTTTTAACTCTGTAATGTGGTCTCCCTAATTGCTTGTGACCCCTCTTCCCATTGCTCTTCTCCACCCCCCTTCCTCCTCCCCATCACCCCCACCCCCCCTGCTGCTGCCTGATCATTATCACCAATTTCCTTTTGGCATATTGTTACTGTTCTGTCATGGTACCACACTTTGATGTTATACCGCATATTGTACTTTCTGGCCCTCCCTTTTTCTTCTTTTTCCTTCCTTTGTGAACATGAGATATCGTAATTGCTATACTTTGTTCAATTTTGTGTATGTTTTTATATGCTTTTTGTACTTTTACACTTGTCTGTACATTCTGCAGATTTCAATAAAACTTAGTCAAATTGAATATAAAACACCGCGCTAACTAATCAAGCTAATAAGAGCTGCTGCATACAGTCTGACAAAAACATTAAACTTACATATGGAAAAAATGCAGCGCACGTGCGAAAGAAATATATAAATAAAGTAGTGAATTGGTGCTGAAGAAATATTAACAAGCCAAGGGTGAGTTAAACATAATGTCCATAAATGGATGTGAATGTCCAACTGCACAGGAGATGTAGGTACTCCAAGGGATGGTGGTAATCTGATGGTTGTCAGAAGTCACCTTGCATCATAAACCGACTTCTCAGCAGAATGAGCCAATAAGTAGAAATGCAAAAAAGACTCTTACCAGATCCCGTGGATTCCCATGTCAGCGACAGGGAATTGCATGCGCAGTTTGTCACCAATGGCATAGAGTGGAAGGTCTGGACTCTCAAATCCTCTGGGTTGCGGCCTGCGTAGATCTCCGAAAGTGACCAGATGGGTCCTCACAGGGGACGGCCGAAGAGTGGATCCGGAAAGTCCAGAAAGACACTTATGAAACAATTGGAGGTACTGCGCCTCATGCAGTGGATGTAAAGACAAAAAAGATATGCCTCCACATAGTGCAGGTAAAAGGGTGTTTTTATTGAGAAAACAGCCGTATACAAATAAAAGCGTGATCACGATGAATAAAAGCAAATGGGCAACGTGGAGAGTGGTATATGGGCCCATACCTGCGCTTTCTTTTGGTGGTATTTGATCACCTCTGCGGTTTTTATTTTTTGCGCTATAAACAAAAGAAGAGCGACAATTTTGAAAAAAACACAATATTTTATACTTTTTGCTATAATAAATATCCCCGATATGAGTTCTTCTACATATGTTTGGTAAAAAAAATCGCAATAAGCGTATATTGATTGGTTTGCGCAAAAGTTATAGTGTCTACAAAATACAGGATAGATTTATGGCAATTTAAAAAAAGTTTTATTTATTTTATTTTTTTTAGTAGTAATGGCGGCGATCTGCGATTTTTTTCGTGACTGCGACATTATGGTGGACACATCGGACACTTTTGACACATTTTTGGGACCATTCACATTTATACAGCGATCAATGCTATAAAATTGCATTGATTACTGTATAAATGTGACAGGCAGGGAAGGGGTTAACCACTAGGGGGACACGAGGGGTTAAATGTGTTTCCTAGGGAAGTGATTCTAACTGTAGGGGGAGGGGACTCACAAGGGGAGGAGACCGATCGGTGTTCCTCTGTACTGGGAACACAGATCGGTCTCCTCTCAACTGACAGGACGTGGATCTGTGTGTTTACACACACAGATCCATGGTCCTGCTCAGTTAACGGGCAATCGCGGGTGCCCGCCGGACATCGCGGCCGCCGGGCACACGCACTGGGTCCTGAGCAACGCGGCGGGCGCGCGCCCCCGGCAGTGCACGCGCGCCCTCTAGACGGCCGGAAAGCCCAGGATGACATATGACGGCCACCCAGGATGGGAGATCCCATCTGCAGCCGTCACTTGACAATACGCCGGTCGCCGGTATTGAAGTGGTTAAACTTCCTTCCGTGAAAATTTTTTATCCCTACTGTGGGGTCACCAGTCCGGTATTTGTAAATTGAAATCATATCCCCTCTCAAGCGTCTCTTCTCCAGAGAGTATAAGTTTAGTGCTTGCAACCTTTCTTTATAACTAATGTTAGGCCGGACCAGAGTCTTGACCAGAGTGGGAGAATTATCACTTGATCCCTGAAGTTAATCCCTTTTTGCTTTGTTAGCAGCAGCTTGGCATTGCATGCCATTGCTGGGCCTATCATCTACTAGGACCCCCAGGTCCTTTTCCATCCTAGATTCCCCCAGAGGTTCTCCCCCCAGTGTATAGATTGCATTCATATTTTTGCCACCCAAAAGCATTATTTTACATTTTTCTACATTGAACCTCATTTGCCATGTAGTTGCCCACCCCATTAATTAGTTCAGATCTTTTAGCAAGGTTTCCACATCCTGCGGAGAAGTTATTGCCCTGCTTAGCTTAGTATCGTACGCAAATTCAGAGATTGAGCTGTTTACCCCATCCTCCAGGTCATTTATGAACAAATTAAATAGGATAAGTCCCAGCACAGAACCCTGTGGGACCCCACTACCCACACCTGACCATTTTGAGTATTCCCCATTTATCACCACCCTCTGAACTCGCCCTTGTAGCCAGTTTTCAATCCATGTACTCACCCTATGGTCCATGCCAACAGACCTTATTTTGTACAGTAAACGTTTATGGGAAACTGTATCAAATGCTTTTCAAAATCCAGATACACCACGTCTACGGACCTTCCTTTATCTAGATGGCAACTCACCTCCTCATAGAAGGTTAATAGATTGGTTTGACAAGAAGGATTCTTCATGAATCCATGCTGATTACTGCTAATGATATCGTTCTTATTACTAAAATCTTTTTATTTTATTTTTATTGATGTAAGGCTAACTGGTCTGTAATTCCCAGGGATGTATTTTGTGCCCTTTTTAAATATTGGTGCTACGTTGGCTTTTCTCCAATCCACTGGTACCATTCTTGTCAGTAAAAATTAGGAACAATGGTCTGGCAATTACTTGACTGAGTTCCCTAAGTACCTTTGGGTGCAAGCCATCCAGTTCCAGTGATTTATTAATGTTAAGTTTCCCAAGTCTAATTCTAATTCTGTCCTCTGTTAGTCATGAGGGTGCTTCCTGTGATGTGTCATTAAAATAAACACTGCAGTTTTGGTTACTGAAGCCCCCCGATTCCCTCGTGAAGACTGAGGAGAAGAATACATTCAATACCTTCGCCATCTCTCCATCCTTTGTAACCAGATGTCCTTCCTCATTCTTTATGGGACCAATATGGTCTGTCCTCCCTTTTTTACAGTTTACATACTTAAAGAATTTCTTGAGATTTTTTTTGCTCTCCTCCGCTATGTTTCTTTCGTGTTCTATCTTAGCCGCCCTAATTGCACCCTTACATTTCTTGTTGCATTCTTTAAAAAGTTTGAATGCTGATGATGATCCCTCAACCTTGTATTTTTTGAAGGCCTTCTCCTTTGCTTTTATATGTATTTTTACATTGGAGTTAAGCCATCGGGCAATTGCCCCCCGAGAAATTAGTTGCGGGTGAGTGAGCGGGCGGCTTTGCGTGTTGGCAGCTCAGCGGCTCGGTGGGGCAGGCGGGCAGCTGGGCGGCTCGATGGGTGAGCGGGCGGGCGGCTCGGTGGGTGAGCGGGTGACTGGCCAATCAGTGGCTACCCTGCAACCCTGCAGTTCTGCCCTCACTGTGCAGGCAGCAGTGGGCAGCAGAGAGATTACATCATCTCTCTGCTGCCTGACTTCACTCTGGGACACAGCAGGTGACAATTGTAGGAGGCAAGTGACAATCCGCAACGTGTGGCAGTTGACGTGGCAAATGACAATCCGCAACGTGTGGCAGGTGACGTGGCAAGTGACAAACTGCATCTGGTGACAGGCGACATGGCAAGTGACAATCCGCAACTTGTGGGAGGTGACGTGACAAGGGACAATCTGCAACGTGTGGCAGTTGATGTGGCAAGTGACAATCCGCAACGTGTGGCAGGTGACGTGGCAAGTGACAATCTGCATCTGGTGACAGGCGATGTGGCAAGTGACGTGGCAAGGGACAATCAGCAACATGTGGCAGGTGACGTTGCAAGTGACAATCAGCAACATGTGGCAGGTGACGTGGCAAGTGACAATCTGCAACTTGTGGCAAGTGACAATCTGCATCTGGTGACAGGCGATGTGGAAAGTGACAATCTGCAACATATGCCAGGTGACGTGGCAAGTCACAATCTGCATCTGGTGACAGGCGACGTGGCAAGTGACAATCTGCAACATGTGGCAGGTGACATGGCAATTGACAATCCGCAACATGTGGCAGGTGACATTGCAAGTGGCAATCAGCAACATGTGGCAGGTGACGTGGCAAGTGACAATCTGCAACTTGTGGCAAGTGACAATCTGCATCTGGTGACAGGCGACGTGGCAAGTGACAATCCGCAACATGTGGCAGGTGACGTGACAAGTGACAATCTGCAACTTGTGGCAAGTGACAATCTGCATCTGGTGACAGGCGACGAGGCAAGTGACAATCCGCAACATGTGGCAGGTGACGTGACAAGTGACAATCTGCATCTGCTGGCAGCCGACGGTGGCAAGTGACACGTCCAGGGCTCCCACTGATTCTGCATCATTGAGTTGAACTATTTCATTTTATATATATAGAAATAATGCGCTTCAAGCATCCTGACACAATAACAACCATGGTGTCAGGATGATTGAAGCGCCAACACCAACCATTTCCCTGATAAATTGCCCGCAAAAAAACATATTTTCTGTCAGCGCCCCCCCCAGACTCTGGATCCGTCCCTGGCAGCGGGTAGGTTTATTTTATTGCAGAAGAGACATTGAATGCCTCTTCTGCAATAAAAAGCCTGCCTGCTCACAGTTTTTTTGTTAGACTTTAGTTCTTCCTAAAGTCCCTTTATTATGCATTGCAGTGCAGGCTCAGCATGCACACACTCAGTGACAGTTATGAGACAAGCCATGCTACACTAGAGAACGAAAAGAGAAGAAGGTGAGATGTAGTCACATGATTTACAAACCACCAAAATAATACATGTGGTTTAATTTGATGTTGAGGTGACTTAGTACAGAAAGCTTTTTAAACAAAGGCCTTATTTATGCATCCTCAGAGGGCCTGTTCAGCATACAAAGGAGCATGATTTCTGTGCCCGGGAGTCACAAGTATCAGCCCACGGGCAGCAGCCTGTAGAAAGCAAGAGAGGATGTAAAATGCAGCGGCTGTACACATGTAGCACTAACTCTCGGTGGAGCTGCTGGTTTAAGCGGGCTTGTTACCTTCACTCTTGACACCCCTGTTTCACCGGCACCGGGTCTAGGGTTCCGTTGAGTTTACCTCTGGACGATAAAAGTACCAACACTTGAGTACGTTTTCAATGCTTTATTGAACCAAGTAACGAAGGAAGTAGCAGGAAAGAGGCAGGAGGGAAACTGCAGGGAAGCTCAAATACCTTTCTTTAGGATTCTTGAGAACGTCCTTTAAAGTTGAATATTGTAATCGGATGCAATCCCCTTGTGGGACACAATCTTTGCTCGCCTGGATAGGCCTCTCTCACTTGCCTAGCAGCCAGTACGTAGCATGAACAAAAGTCTCTGCCACTGACTTGATTGAAATAAACTCGTACGATCCTCTGCCACAGGATGTATTAAATTTTGCGGTGAATGTCAGACACAGTACTTGGACCTCTAAGCCAACCCGGCAGTACTATGCTGTAGAACTACTTTAGGATACGTCCTCCAACCGAGTCACCAGGCCCCTCTCCAGACCAGCACTCTGCATGATCCTTCCATGACGGGTCCTCCCCTGGGATCTTCTCAGTTGTCTATCTTCTTCACTCTGGATAGACAGCTCAGGACCATTCCTCGGCTGCTGTGGTAGGCCCCAGACATGCTTCTGGGCCCACCCACGTGCCGAAGCGGCGCGGGCCTCCGGAACGGAGGACCACGAGGTAGCACTCTAACGCATACCTGTCGGCCAGGAGGGCCAGCAGGTGGCTGTAAAACGAACCCCAAAACATGGCGTCTGTCCCATAAATACCCTCTCCCAGAATGCAACTCGGAGGACCACTTCCACCGAGTTGTCCCCCCAGGACAGAGGAGCACCCATACGATTCGATACGTTGCCCTTCCAACACCAGCCAATGGTAACAGCGACACCCACCGGCTCAGTGTGGAACCACATGCAACGTCAGCCAAGCTGGAACAGAGGCAAATCTAACTCCCCTAACGAGCAAATCACTAAATTTACCTATCAGATGGTAGATCACAAATCTACCAGCGCTACACACATTTAAGGCCAGCACACACGGGCTGAAAGAATGTGTTGTGATACTGCACGCTGCTAGGGGTTACATGCAGTTATAATATTACTCAAAAATTATATATAATTAAAAAATATACAAAATTAGAAACTAGTGAATCGTTTACACCTTCCACACTCTCATAATAATGTGATCCAACATATAAATTAAATATTATAAGTGCCACACTTCACCTTTAAAGAATCAAAAACACTATATATATATATATATATATATATATATATATATATATATATATATATATATATGCTATTTTCAAATATAGCACCCTGGTGTAGCCAAGTCCAGAGCCTCTCCAGGCCTAATGGTGACCTCCAGAGTTAGGGACAGCTGACATCCTTCTATGTAGAGTGGGTTACAAGGCATGGTAGGTGTAATGTAAGGTAGATTAATGGGTGCCAGACACTTCTTGAATGCAAAGAGATTTATTTTCTCTTAAACATAACTGTGTGAGAGAGGGTTAGGGCCAGGACACCCTTTAGTAGCTGCAATGTGTATTAGCAGACTCCAAGACTTCTATAGTTAGACAGCCATGCAGGGAAAGGCACCCAGCCGGACACCACTTCTGCATGTGTAGAAAATGGCAACAATCTTGAACAGTTTCTGATGAAAGTTGTAATGAACTCTGTCAATTCTTCCACAATCTCCTTTTTAGATCTTCACTCAACTGGGCTCCCAGTCTATCACTTAGACCCGCTGATCCACTGCCACTGGATCTCCTGAGCCCTTCCAATCTTTTCACAGAGTATCGTCCTCAAGCTTTACCCCCGCAACCCTGCTGGGTCCCTAGCTTGGCACTCACAGACACTCTTCAAGCTTCCCCCACTGGTCTGCTCAGTCCCTTGCTTGGCACACAATAATGCTCTGCAAGCATCACCTCCACTGGCTGGGTCCCTGACTTGACCTCTGCTGAAGTTTCCCAATTCTTCACCGTCCCCGATTGGTGAGAATACTGCTCAGGTAATTGCTTCAGCTACTCACAGTGGTCCCTGGTAACAAGGTGGATGGTTTCTTAGTGGCGTCAGCTTCCCCTCTACCTCCGACCACGACAGGTTCTCCGGCCGACAGAATCGTTACTTCTGATTGGACTGCAAGCCGCAATCCCAACCCTACGCTGCTCTCATGCTTCTGGATAGGCCCTTAGATAGCCTAGCAGCCAGATGTCCCTGGGCTAGGCCTCTGGTCTCTGGCCTAGCAGCCTGGGGCAATACGACACACATCCACCCAGACAGCCGTCCAGGTGGCACAGAACCCCGATCACCTGACTCCACCCAAATAAATAGGTTCTACCAGCAGGCCAAGAGACCCAAGAAAATCCCTGCCCATTGGCTGAGACACCCCATTAAATCCTAATCTGTTCTTGCAATGCCCTTGTCTTATCTAATGTCACCAGATACCCGGCCACCTAATGACAGAAGAGAGAAGTGCAGCAATTCCAGAATTAGGGTGAACTCAATTGACCTCCTAGCAATTGGCCAAGGCAACTATCACTTGGCAGATAAATTTAGGAGCAACCCTGCCTAAACATCAGGGTGCTACACTGGTGTTTAGCCAGGGTCACTAACAAATTTAGTCTGCCAGGTAGGGGTGCAACGGATCAAAAAACTCACAGTTTGGATCGTTCCTCGGATTAGGAGTCACGGTTCGGATCATTTTCAGGTCAACAAAAAAAAAATCTCCCCCAAAGTAATATCCACAATCTCCCTATTGGCAGGGTGTAGCAGAGTATTGCAGGGCATTGGCAGGGTATTGGCGGGTATATTGGCTGAGTATTGGCAGAGTATTGGCAGACTATTGGCAGGGTATGGAAGAGTATTGGCAGGGCATTGCAGAGTATTGGCAGGACATTGCAGAGTATTGGCAGGGCATTGCAGAGTATTGGCAGAGTATTGCAGCAGGGCATTGCAGAGTATTGCAGCAGGGCATTGCAGAGTATTGCAGCAGGGCATTGCAGAGTATTGGCAGGGCATTGCAGAGTATTGGCACTGCTGCCATCCGATCTCTCCCCTCCACTGTACAGATCAGAACACAGAGGGGAGAGAGGAACCGGCGTCATGACATGACGCCAGTTTGTTACAAGTGATCGCTCCATCATTTGACGGAGCGATCACGTGCTAAACGGCCGCCGGGTGTACCAAGATGGCTGCCGCTGCGGAGCTAGGCCGAAGCCGCGGCCTTTCCTATGGCCGAGGCCACAGAGCGCTCTGTGGATCGCGGGTGTCCCGTATGGATCAACCTCCGCGGATCGGATCAACCTCCGCGGATCGGATCACGGATCGATGATGATCCGTTGCACCCCTACTGCCAGGTAGTAAGTGTCCTGCCTAATTGTTAGAGGATCCATTGGTTTTTCTCCCTGAATCTGGATTCGCCAAACTTCTCTCTCCTGTCACTGGGTGGCACTGTTGCCGGCGACATTGGATTAACAAGAGCCTACCAAAGTCAGACTATGAGTGGATGGATTGTCTTGGCCAATTGGGAGGGGTCTATTTAGTCCCTTGACCTGCTGGGAGAGCCTATTTATTTGGGCGGAGTCAGGTGATCGTTGTTCTGTGCCACCTGGACGGCTGTCTGGATGGACGTGGGTTGCTAGGTCAGAAGCCTGAGGCCTATCCCGGGAGTACCTAGTTTCTAGGCTGCCTGAGGCCTATCCAGGAGTAGGAGAATCAGCACAGGGTTGGGACTTCAGGCTTGGAGTCCGACCAAGTTGCAGAGGTTCAGCCGGATGGGGAACCAAATTGTTGCTATCAGGAACGGTCATTCCGGTTGCCAGCGTGTAAGTGGGTGTAGGGTGTAGCAGCTTCACAGAGGAAATCACACGTACTGATTTATAAACCAGGCAACGTTTATTACCGGAGAGATGGTAGTAGAAAGACTATTTACAGCAGTAATGCAAGTAGTTTCACTCCAAGCATGGAGGCATAGATACACAGCACAGTCACTTCAGATGTAAGCAGTAGTTGTATTCGTCAGCACTATAGTCACTTTACACTGACTGACACAGTATAAACCCAAGCACACAATGCGTATCTGTAGAGGCTGATATTCACACACGTTACCTGGTAACAGCGGTATTCCTTCAGCAGATGGATATAGGCATCTGATACACTTGTCCCTCCCTCACAGCGAGGACACTGGATTTATTATCCACAATGGGGAGTCTTTCATCCGACCAGTATTGCTGATACAGGACTCCGTAAGAACCCTGAGATATCCCTCACAGGCCGGAACACTCTCCCTATCTTCTCCTAACTCTCCCTAATAAGCAGGTTCTCTCTCCCTGTCTGCGTACACACGTGAACTCAACTAAACGTGGCTGGGCTTTCTTATATCAAGTATCCACCCAAAAATGGCTGACCAAATCTCTTGAGATTTGCTTGTCCTATCAGGACACCAGGCTTCTCCAAAATGGTGCTGGAGACAATATAGAGGCCAAACAGCTCTGAACATATGTACACATAAACATATCGAATAGGCATTGAAAATGAAAATATACACTTGCTAACCCACTACCTCTAGGTGCCAACTAGGCTGCCCTGCACCACAGCTGCCTACAAGCAGCAATCACAGATCAAGGCCAGAGGTAAAGGGAAAGCAGTCGCCACTAAGGGACCATCCTTCCTGTTATCAGAGGCAAGTTTATGGAAGTCTGAAAGAAATACCAGAGCAGTCTTTTTCACTAGCCGGGGACGGTGATATGGTTGCCACCACACCCCTTTAAACCCAAACATATATTAATTACACAGGTTCTGTGGCTGATTAAGGTGGTAATTAAACTCACTTGGTGCCTTATCTGCATTTAATTAGCCTTAGAACCTGTGTAATTCAGAGGTGTTCGGGTTTAAAGGGATGAGGTGGCAACTCTAGACGGTGAAGAAGTGGGAAAGCTTCAGCAAGTGCCAAGCCAGGGACCCAGCAAAGGTGACGCTTGAGGAGTGTACAGTGGGTTAGCTGTGGAAGAGCTCAGAGGATCCTGTGACGACTGGGATATTGAAGTTTAGTGAGAGACTGGGAGTTCAATGAGTGAAGATCTACAGTGGGACACTGTGAGAGGTAAGAAAAGATTTATACCAAATTACTGTTACATGTAAGGATCACTAAGGATCACTATTAACTGTTGCAAGTTCAGTTGCAATAGGAGACAGCAGTTCTACAAATACAGTGACCATATCCGGCTGGAAGGCCCTTAACCTGTATAGCTGTCTGCCTATTTTGTCTCGGAGTCTGCCAATTACCATTGCATCTGCCTAACCCTCTCTCCTTCAGTTCTTGTTAAGAGACAATAAATCTCTTGTGTTCACATCCAAAAAGAGACTGGCGCCCAATCATTCCATCTTGCATTACACCCACTATGATTTTAAAAGTCTAGCTGTTTCCTTTGTCCATTTTATCCATTTATCTAGGGGCTCAGTATAGGCGGAACCGTACCTTTGGTTCATATATTCTCTACGTTCATCTTGCGCTGGGCATTTTCTAAAGGCCTCTCACCCTTCATTCCCTTATTTAATTTATTGCCCATAATGACTGGCCAGTCTTCTCTACTTGTGCCTATACCCTCTTGCCTCTAAAATAAATAGTACAGCAAATCTGCAGATTTAAGAAATAGTCTCCACTTATCTACGTAGATTGAAGGGGTTTATGACAATAGACAAAACACACATTAAGAGACCCTCCTCGTCTCTTCTCTGTGGGTTTTATCTGACCCTACCATGCGCCTCTGACCCAGGTCGCCCACAAGAAGTCAAAGCAGGGAACTGCAGAGGATTTTCCCTATCCACACACAGTCCAACCCCTGAAGAGGGACACAAACACATTCACACACACGTTACCCAACCAGAAAGGTCCGAGAGTGGTCTGGTTACCTTGAGCACTGACAGATAGGATACATAGGAAAGGCAGAAATATAGCAAGCTTAAGGACAGCTTACCTAGCTGGCACTTAGAGGTCTGCGTTCCCAATGATCCTGATCAAAGCGTGGTTCCTTCTGGAGACTGCCAAACGCTTGATATGACTCGCCAACTGTTATGGAATTATTTCTGATTGGGACTCTAAAAACAGAAGTTAATACTGCAGCTGCAGGAACAGATTCACAGGATGCAATCACTGTTTTTAAAATGTCCGTTCAGTGCCAAAATGTATTATTACTTTTTACTATTATTTTATACATAGATAAGAAAGGGGTGGTGTGAGATGTTATTAAAAACTAACAAATAGAAATATATTATTAAAAGCTAGTGAATAGAACAATTTCAAAAGTATAACCTTGAGAGGGGAGGGGGAGTAGAGACAGAGAGAAGATGTGTCTGTGTGTTAGGTGAAGGTTACAGAACACATTTCAACAGTACGAACAAAATTAAGTCTCTTGTGCTTAAATGAACAATACAGTGAATGTCCATGTCACTAGTAAGTCACTCTACAAGGAAGGATGTCAGCTCTCCCTGATTCTGGGGGTCACCATTAGGCCTTTGGAGGTCAGGGCCAGTGCTACATATATACAGTATGTGTGGATCCTACTCCTGTGTTGCCTGAACACCCAATACCAATTTACTATAATGGTGTAAAACTGCAAATTAAATGTCCACAAAAGTAAAGTCCATCAATAAAAAGTGTACTTAAATTTTGCCTTATAGTGTTAGGCCAAGCACTCTGATCTACGTGACGATTCAGTGTTCTTCTAGTGACAATTCATTAAATGTGCATCACTCGTGCAGTATGCTGTGCTCTATCCCTCCACCAGGTGTGCTCTCACCTGGGATAATGAATCATATGTGTTAATATGATCAAATAACGCTTTTGTCCTTCCCAAGGGGACTAGAAGTGTAGTTCCTGTGGTTCAGTAATGGAATCGCTTCCTCCTTCTCCTACCAGTTTCTTCCGTCAGCCACAGATCACTATTCCTCGGTATCCTCTGTTAGAGCACTGTGACGTCAAAGCCCCTCCCCACAGGTACACATGGCTTCCTTAGGGGGATAAGATTGACCGCCACAGTGCTCCACTCTTTATATATAGATATGCACATGGGCTGAATATCAGGTGGCATCGGCCAGTTCAATAGAAACACATGTGGCCCATGTGTATGACAGCCGGTCTGAAAGAGCCCTGCCGGCTTCTGTCGAAGGGGCATGACCGAAGAAGGTCTGCTGATCAGTACCCAATCAGCGCTCTCAGCCAATGGCTCATGATTCCAAATCGCATAGCGATGGCTACATAATGCGCAACATGAGTTTGGGTGCCATTATCTCTTAAAGGCGCCCCAAAGGCAATGCGATTCTGCTATTAATGCTGAACGGTAATCACAGCAAAACCCGCCTTTAAAAATCGCGTGAGGCTTGTCGCCCTAAAAGTGAGAGGGTTGACCCAATGTGACACCTAAAATTGCATGAAAATTAATTAAACACACTCGCTTGTTCCCGCCGCTACGCAAAAGTGTGAATGCAGCCTTACCTGCACACCCAAGCAGTTACATCCATTGAGGGACATATGAGCGGTCCTGGACACAAACAGATGCTTGTGTTTTTCTGTCTTCGTGAGTTTCTGAAGGTCTCCATTTCCCCCCTCACTTCTATTGGTTTGGAACAAGTAGCACATGTTAGAGGTGGTCATGTGCACTGCTCTATGCACACTACACATCCCATAGTCCATAGACAATTTTGGAAATGAGCAAGAGGAGGTGGCTAGGTTCCTACATACAGTGGAACCAATGAACATAGCCACCCCCCTCTAACAGAAAGTCTGATCACAGTGTACCACCCTCCTAGTTTAGGTAGGCTGCTATATAAATTTAGTTTAGCTCCCCTGTAATCAGTGGAGTGGGGATTGATTGCTTAGGGCTGCTCAGTGTTTCACAGTCTGCTGTTCTGCTACTTCGCCTGTCTTCTGGAGGCTTCTAGAAGTATAGTGGGAAGGAGAAGAACAGGCAGCCTGAATATTTATGGAACTCAAGCCAATCCCTGGGGAGGTGTCCCTAGAAGGTGGAGGAAGAGTTTATAAATAATCTGAGGCCTGAGCAGCAGCGTTCCTGGGTCCAGTCCTACAGGAGGAGAACCCTGTGCTGGAGCTCTGCCCCTGGGGACTGAGGTCCTAGCTAGGCAGAGCTGGGGGGCCTATTTGCAGATCTATTGTCCTGGGGTCTGCCACTGGAGCAGATTTTTGAAAGGATTTTTAGGAAGACACTGAGGTTCCAGCTAGGCTTTGCTGGGAAATCCAAGGATGAAATTGGGTCTGGAAAAACTCACTGGAAAGAACCAGGAGGAAGTTGGTGGGAAAGAGTCCAACTGTCTTATGGTGGTGTAAGTCTATATCTCCCTCACTGGGAAGAGCCTGGTGGATATCGGTAGGAGGAAACCGATGATCCAGTGGCTAAGTGAGTAAGCGACGCCCAGTGTTTAAGAGTTAGTGATTGTGTGTAGCTTTTTAGCTATGGAAGGAATACAGGTCACAGTCAGCACAGATAATCCTATGGGACATTCAGCAGTTTTACACTACAGCCAGCAGTTTGTGAAGTGCAGACAGGAATTGGGGTTATCCAGTTTTGCGGTTTTGGGGTATCCAATACTCCCTACCCTTATCCAAGTTCCCAATAAAAACCCTAAAAAAACACCTACACTGTTTTCTGAGCAAGTGGAAAAATGAAGAAAAAGCTTTGTGCCTGGCTGTGTGTGCTCCAAACGGGAAAATGGGACCAAATTCACCAGCAGCTCCTTAGGGGGTATGCTACAACAGCAGCAAAAAAGTGAATTTGGAGATATGGAGGAGGCTGAAAGCAATAGATGGGACTTTTTTAGGTTAAGAATACATACTTCAATAGAATTGTTTAGTCACTGTCCTGGAACATCTTTGCAGATCAGGAATTCTGACTTGGCACTCACCTTAGTTGCTGCTTACTGGCTGCAGGAGAGGAACTAAAAAAGGACTGAAACCAAAGCCTGCCAGACGAAGAGTATTTTTCAGAACTAGGTCAGCACTGGCAGCCTACATATTTCTTTCAGCCCTCGTTTCCTTTAAAGAGAGAATTTAAATATGAGAGGAAGTCAGAGAAGTCAGTCTTGCTGAAGATATAAAAGAGTGCTTGTTGCTGGTTCAGCAAACAGAAATGATTATTAAGATGTTATTCAGATTCTAACTCACACCTTTGGTACTCTGCTGGTATGTGTGATGTTCCAGGCACATCTGATGGGTATTTGTGGTCAGGCGGGCAGATTAAAGTTTGCAGAGTAGGAGAAAATGTTGAGTTTGCAGCAGGAGCTGCCCACAACCATTGCTTTAATTGTTTCCAGCTCGCTTGTATGTATCTACAATGTTCATATATATGGACAGGAAGCAGAAGACCATTTACACATATTGTATACAGTACTGTGCAAAGGTTTTAGGCAGGTGTAAAGAAATGCTGTAAAGTAAGAATGCTTTCAGAAAAAATATGTTTTAATAGTTTATTTTTATCAATTTACAAAATGCAAAGTTAGTGAACAGAAGAAAAATCTAAATGAAATCAATATTTGGTGTGACTACCCTTTGGAATCAAGCCAGCATCAATTCTTCTATTAATACTTGCACACAGTTTTTGAAGGAACTCGGCAGGTAGGTTGTTCCAAAAACCTTGGATTACTAACCACAGATTTTCTGTGGATGTAGGCTGCCTCAGATCCTTCTGTCTCTTAATGTAATCTCAGACTCCGTGATGTTGATATCAGGGCTCTGTGGGGGCCAAACCATCACTTCCAGGTCTCCTTGTTCTTCTTTATGCTAAAGATAGTTCTTAATGACATTGGCTGTATGTTTGGGGCCAATTTCCTGCTGCAGAATAAATATGGGGCCAAAAAATAAGAAAACCCAAGGAATAGACCCTTAGGAAAAAGAGGTACTACTCAAGACCCAAGTAGTGTGACTTAAAGGCCAACTCCGGGCAACATTTTTTTATTCCCGTGTAGTGGGGCTGTGCCCACACTGCATTGCTTAACTGCTCATTTTGTGTAGGGGTGAACACAGCACCTATACTTATTCAAGCTGCAATGAGTCCTCTGGATCCCCCACGTCCAGCAGTGGACTGTTCCTGATGTCTTCCCGTCCAAAGCCAGTCTCTGAGCGTGATGACATCAGAAACAGTCCACCGCACAAGACCACTGGACCGCGGGGGGGGGGTGGGGGGTGGGCGAAGGGACGAGTCTTGCGCAGGGAGGATCCAAGGGAAAAAATAAATTTGCCTGGAGTTCAGCTTTAACCATAGTTCTATTCTTTATTTAATAGTATAAAGATAAAAAATGATAATAGCAAATATTACCGCACAATTTTTACCTCCACCCTACACCATAAAAATGCCAGCGTTATCAAGAATTTTTAAAACTATGTCCAGACAGGTAATGACTACAAATATCAATAAATGAGTCACTGTCGAAAAATTATTAAACAAGACAAGCTCCTCAATTTGGAGCCGAATGAAACATAGATACTATGGTGAAAGCCAAATGTACTGTATATATCAATATTGTTTTGATAAAAGAGGGCTCTGTGTTTCTTTACACTGAAGATAGTTATTAATAACATTGGCTGCATGTTTGGGGTGATTGTCCTGCTGCAAAATACATTTGGGGCCAATCACACACCTCCCTGATGGTATGGCATGATCGATAAGTATCTGCCTGTATTTCTCAGCATTGAGGATACCATCGATCGGGTCAGCCAAGGAAACTTAATGCAGCAGATGAAAGACACATCACGCCTACTTGCCTTCGATATTAGAAGATGTCCAGTAGTGCCAACAGCACAGAACTGGCAAGTACCAGTGGGACCCAGGTACACCTATCTACTGTACTGGGTGCAGAAAAATGGCAGCAGGTGGTCTGAACTGATGAGTCAAAATGTAAATATTTGGCTGTAGCAGGAGGCAGTTTGTTTATTGCAGGGGTGGAGAGTGGTACAATAATGAGTGTCTGCAGGCAACAGTGAAGCATGGTAGAGGTTCCTTGCAAGTTTGAGCTGCATTTCTGCAAATGGAGTTAAAGATTTAGTCAGGATCAATAATATCCTCAATGCTGAGAAATGCAGATACTTGTAAACAGGTTGAAATAGCCAGTTAGGTGCTGTCCCGCTTGGGAGGGTAGGAGTTAATGCCTTTCCCAGTTCTTTGGTTTTGGTGGGTTGTCATTGGGTCTGACCCACTGATCCTGTGATCCGGAGCAAGCAAGAAGATGTAGTGGAAGAAGATGTAGTGGTCCGGAGTAAGGAGGAAGATGTAGTGGCAGAAGATGTAGTGGTTTGGAGCAAGGAAGAAGATGTAGTGGTCTGGAGCAAGGAAGAAGATGTTGAGGTAGCCAAAAGACCCGATAGCACAAAGCTGGGAGTTCCTAAGGCCCGCATCAGGCCTATAAGGGAATGAGACAGAGAACAGTACCTGTAAGGAGCAGAGAAATGTCACTCACTACTACCTAGGTGTAGAGTCATCAGAACCTGAGGTTGGCCCTGAAAACACCAGCACTGGAAGAATGCCTCTTAAGGACTCTGCTTTACATGGACACTACCTTTGCAGGTATGGCGGGGCAGCACACAAGCCTATAGATTAGGGATTTAGGGAAGAATTATGTTTTTGATTTTTGGACTTTTTTAATTGCCTTTTTGCACTTTTCTAAGTAAAGCTTTCTGAAATATTGTCCTTGCCTGGTCTGAAGTTACTGAAAGGGGTAAAATGCAAGTAAGCAGCACATATATCCTTTGGTTTGAGTCATTATACATATTGGGTAAGTAGACAGCTCTGCAAGAATTAATAAAGTGTGGAGTACAAGCAAGTGGGTACCTAAAGTAACAGAAGGCTACCAAGCAGCCTGTCATTAAGTGTGTGTCTGAGATAGGTGAGATAGCCTCTTGCAGGAGGGAGTTGTTGTCAGCACTCTCTCCACGAGCGGTCCATAACAACGGGGGCAGACTCATGCCACAGAGGTTCCCTAGCCTGTGCTCAGGTACGGAAGAGTTACTGTAAGTGAAGTTGTTTACACACATGGAGTCCGCACCATGTCCACAGCAGGACCTCATACCATTACTGGGAGTGAGGTAGCGGTGATACCCTGGACAGGTTGATGTCGACAGGGCTCATCGTGTCCCTCCTAATTGCAAATAATGAAGAAGTTGTGCATTGTCACAGTGACTTGAAAGTTAACTGGAAAACAATTACAGTGCAAGTGTACAAGGTGTATATTCATCTCTAAAAGCAGAGGCCCACCTTAGGGTTGAGCATTCCCCCACAGCAGCCCCAGCCTTGTCCCAGGGAATTGATGAAAATGGCATAAAAGTAAAGGTACCCCATGTGTAGTCAAGTGTTCCTGTTACAGGTGCTAAGTGTAGCCCAGAAGAACCCATGCCTCTCGTGTGACCCATGCTTGGCACCCAACGAGGAGGGAAAAATGGAGGACATGACCAGCTGCTATCCGCCTCCCCCCCTGCATTCTTATCCATCATGCCATACCATCAGGGAGACGTGTGACTGGCCCCAAATTTATTTTGCAACAGGTCAACTGCCCCACATACAGCCAATGTCATTAAGAACTATCTTCAATGTAAAGAAGAACAAGGAATCCTGGAATTGATGGCCTGACTCCCACAGAGCCTTGATCACACCATCATGGAGTTTGTCTGGGATTACATGAAGAGACAGAAGGATATGAGGCAGCCTACATCCACAGAAGATCTGTGGTTAGTTTTCCGAGATGTTTGGAACAACCTACCTGCCAAGTTCTTTCAACAATTGTGCGCAAGTGTACCTAGAAGAATTGATGCTGTTTTGAAGGCAAAGGGTCATCACTCCAAATATTCATTTGATTTGGATTTCTCTTCTGTTCACTTATTTACCATTTTATTTATTGATCAAAATATACTATTAACACTTCTATTTCAGAAAGAATTCTTAATTTACAGCATTTTTTCACACCTGTCTAAAACTTTTGCACAATACTGTATACTGTATTAAGGAAAAAAATGCAAAAAGATTCCTTTCTGCTTAAACACATATGGGGTTTATCAGGAGTTTTTTTCTCAGACAATAGGTGCAGGAACCCCCCTTTCCAAGTCACCCCTTTTCTGCGCCCCTACCCACCTCCCAGTACCGTTCCTTTTAGACAATATAGAACCAAGTATCATTTTGAGGTGCTAAGTAATTTGTATGGAATTTGGTAATGATATCAAGAAAAGCAGTAAAATAGATCCCCTGCATCCAGCAACAATAGATCCCCCTAACAATAATGGACCAACCACAACAAAATTTCCCGCCAGCAACAATAGACTCCCAGCAGCATCAACAGATCTCCACACAGCCAGCATTAATAGCCTGTCTGGCTGCCATCAATAATAGACCCCTCCCCCAACAGTAGATCTTTCAGAAACAACTGACCCCCCAGCAACAGTAGACCCCCCCAGCAACAATAGGTCCCCCACCAGCAACAATAGACCTCCCCAGCAACAATAGACCCCCTTGCAAAAATAGTTCCCCAGCAATGAGCATGAATACCCTGCAGCACACCCTAGCACCCCTTGCCATTACATACAGTCAGTCCAAGAGGTGCCGGAACTGCGTTCCCCCGCGTTCCCGCTGAAAAAAAGCCCTGGGGGTTATTTACGAAAGGCACTACAAGTACAAACTACACGTGCAAAGTGCACTTGAAATTTCACTGAAAGTGCATTTGGAAGTGCAGTCACTGTAGATCCGAGGGGGACATGCAAGGATAATAAAAAAACAGCATTTTAGCTTTCACATGATTGGATGATAAAATCAGGAGAGCTTCCCCTCATTTCAGATCTACACCTCAGATTTACAGAGACTGCACTTCCAAGTGCATTTTCAGTGCAATTTCAAGTGCACTTTGCACTTGTAGTTTGCACTTGTAATGCAAAGTGGATTTTCCTTTCGTAAATAACCCCCCTGAATTTTTTTTTTTTTAATTGACAGTTGTATAGGCAGAAGGAGAACCAACTTTCACTGTTCAACCCATTAACACTTGAGGGGCAGTACTTGCGTTTTTTTTCCCAAATGGTATTAAGCTCCACAAAAATTTTTTAATGTGCCCTCCTGACAGATTATGCCATAATGTGCTAGTATATTTACACATTAAGGTAGACTTACTTGGCATACCAGCCCTGCAAGGCTGTGCTGTCACCGCTTCAGCTTCAGATATTGTATATCCTGACAGCAGCCATATTGTTATCCATCACATGATCACAGCTTTCCACTAGGCTGCAGTCTTGTTTATTTACGGCAGGTGATAGAGGCAGTAGTAAGGAAGTTGGGTTCTCTGTTACTAACAGCAAAGCAGTAAATTTATGCTCTTCATTGATGCATTTGAATACAATCTAATGAAGCTAAGCTGACCTATACACATGTGGTACAAAGACTCAAAAAAGTACAAAGAATGGACTATGATACAGTAACTGTGCCAAGCTGTGACTATTAGCCAAGGTTGTGTAGGGATCCTGCCAGCGGTGTATTTTGGTTTTGTGCTGCCCTAGGCAAGAGGCACCCCCCCCATCTAAATTTGTCCCACCCCTTCCTGTTTAAGATAAACCTCTTCATCTGTAAAGTCCCCCACTCTTCACAGCTCTCACCTCTTCACAATTCCCCCCACTCTTCACAGCTCTCACCTCTTCAAAAATTCCCCCCTCCCCCTGCTCTTCACAAATTCCCCCCCCCCCACTCTTCACAAATTTCCCCCACCCACTCTTCACAGCTCTCACCTCTTCCCAAATTCCTCCTACTCTTCACAGCTCTTACCTCTTCACAAATTTCCCCCCTATTCTTCCCAAATCCTCCCCCCACGCTTCACAGCTCTCACCTCTTCACAATCCCCCCCACACACACACACTCTTTACAAATCCCCCCCCCCCCCCACTATTCACAGTTCTCACCTCTTCACAAATTTCCCCCCACTCTTTACAGCTCTCACCTCTTCACAAATCCCACCCGCTACTCTTCACAAATCCCTCCCCCACTCTTCACAGTTCTCACCCCTTCACAAATTTACCCCCTACTCTTCACAAACCCCCCCCCCCACACTCTTCACAGCTCTCACCTCTTCACAAATTTACCCCCTACTCTTCACAAATCCCCCCACACTCTTCACAGTTCTCACCCCTTCACAAATTTACCCCCTACTCTTCACAAATCCCCCCCCCACTCTTCACAGCTCTCACCTCTTCACAAATTTACCCCCTACTCTTCACAAATCCCCCCCACACTCTTCACAGTTCTCACCTCTTCACAAATTTACCCCCTACTCTTCACAAATCCCCCCACCCTCTTCACAGCTCTCACCTCTTCACAACCCTCCCAAACACACACACATACTCTTCACAAATCCCCCCCCCCCACTATTCACAGTTCTCACCTCTTCACAAATTTCCCCCCACTCTTTACAGCTCTCACCTCTTCACAAATCCCACCCTGCTACTCTTCACAAATCCCCCCCCACACTCTTCACAGTTCTCACCTCTTCACAAATTTACCGCCTACTCTTCACAAATCCCCCCACACTCTTCACAGCTCTCACCTCTTCACAAATTTCCCCCCTACTCTTCACGAATGACAGAAGGGGGGGCTCCCATAGTGTAAAACCATATTTTATTAAAAACACAAACTAATATAACAACAATATAAATGGGATGCACTCACATGGTTTGGTGCCTATGTCAGGCACCCGGTGTGATCAGCATATGTATTAGTATAAGGGTAATCCGGCCAGTCTCCGTTCAGCTGCCACTGGGTTGCGGTGAGGCTCAGTCCCCTGTAATCGTATTCCGGGCGCATGTATGGCCGCAATGACGGATCAAGTCTCGCCGCGTTTCAGCCAATAGGAACGGCCGTCATCAGGAAGCTCTCAATCCCCCCTGCACTATTGTCGAGGTAGTTGTGTTGGAGGCCTCTGCCTTCCAGGTATGCTGCTTGGGGAGAATAAAGCCAAGAGTGAGCCCAAGTCTAGGGCCTGAAGGTCATCTGCCTTGCTGAAGGGTACATCCAGGATAACTGAAAGTGGAGCCTTGCTGGATCTCCAGGGAATGGAGCGGATAAAGTGTGTGCTGGAGTGTTGAGTAAAAACTGCTGCCAGCAGTCTGGTGGCTCAATTGAAAAGCTATATTTTTATTGCCTGGAGCTGCTCAATGGTCCCAAGAGCCCAGCTTGCCAGTCGTAGCTTAAAGGTACCCATTTCTGTATTGACTATTGGTAGTGGAGACATCTGGTATAATTTTTGCTATGTAATATATAACATAACATTTTGAGTGCAGAGCACTGGACTATGTACTGTAGAATACTGTTTATAGACTGTAGCTATTAGGTCTATGTAAGGTACAGAATGGCTTTTGGAGTGGAGAGTGCACAGCATTCAAAGTACAGTGGTCAGGAGTAAGTGCCCCCTACCATGTTAGTGGTAATCAGAAAGTGCCCCCTTAAATGTTGGTGGTCAAATATGAGTGGCCACTTAAATGCTGGTGGTCGATGGTGATCACCCCCTTAAAGTTTGGTGGTGTTTGCCCCTGATTGATATTGGTACCAATGGAACTTTAAGTATTAACTTACCTTTGAAAAGTTTCACAGGTCTTTCACCACTGCCTTCCTTCTCCGGGTCTATGTTGAGTGACATCACGCAGTAATTAGGCAGGCAGGGTCAGGCTTGATATCACTTAGCCCATTACTGTCAGCTGTCCGAGAGTGGCCACGTGCCACTGGGTAAAATGTTGGTTTTTTGTGCCCGATTTTTTATGAAGTGAGCACACCAATGGCACAGGTGTTTGCTGGCTTCATATGAGAGTCCCACCCTCCCGAAGGGGTTAGTGTGTGAAGGAAGCTGTGAGAGGTGTTGGTGTGCACCATGGTGTCCAGACCGGGACAGGCCAAGGCCTGAGCCTGAGAGAGAGTCCATGAGGGGCAGAGCAGCTAGGAAGCTGGAGAGTGAGTCCATGAAGGATGGAGCAGCTAAGAAGCTGGAGAGTGAGTCCATGAAGGACGGAGCAGCTAGGAAGCTGGAGAGTGAGTCCATGAAGGACGGAGCAGCTAGGAAGCTGTAGAAAGAGTCCATTCGGAACAGAGCTTCTAGGAAGCTGCAGGGAAGACACAGAGCTGAGGTGCAGCGTGCATAAACACTGGGACGTGTTTCATGGTTAGGGGGGCCAAAAAGGTACTAATGTTCAGGAAGACCCTGAAGAGGTACTCGGAGCAGTAAAGCTGCCATAAGAGAGCCAGGAGGCTGAATGTTTTGTTGATACATAGTGATGGTGAGAACCCCCTGCGTGGGAAGACATATCTGTTTGAACTGTGACTTTCTTTTAAATAAAAGTGGGCAGGAAAGCCCTGAAAACTATATCTGGCATGGAGTAAACTCACTGTTTTTACACCACCATTGAGCTAAGAAACCCTGATGTGTCACATAGCATACAGCAGAGCATATCACCCTAATAGTCAAAGTGACATCCTGGGTATTGGGCAGGAGACGCAGGTGCCTATGACTGCAAGGATTTTTGTGCTGATGCAAGCCTTTTCGGCACATTTTATCAAAACTCGGAGTGGTAAGTAGGAGGGTCCACCTTCTTTTTAGCCACTTGAATGTTGTAATAATAAAAAAAGAAGCCTCTACATCCATTTAGTCTAGTATATCCAATACGCCAGGCTAAATGGATGCAGAGGTTTCTGCTTTTATTATCACAACCACCAACTCACCAAGAACAAAACTATTGCAAGTGAGACACCTTTAAGTTGACATCATTCCATGTGCAGATATCTAGAAAATGCAGTGAACCAATCATGTGGGCAGACATGAGAATTCTGACAGTGTTCTTTACACAAACAGTACACACCCAGTTGTCATAGAAATTTGAATTCTTTGACAGTTTTAGAAAATTGTAACTGGCTACAGACTTTTATTAACTTATATACAGTAGGTTGTTCAAATTTCACATTTTAGAAGATTAATGCCCTGTACACATGGTCGGACATTGATCGGACATTCCGACAACAAAATCCGTGAATTTTTCCGACGTATGTTGGCTCAAACTTGTCTTGCATACACACGGTCACACAAAGTTGTCGGAAAATCCGATCGTTCTGAACGCGGTGACGTAAAACACGTACGTCGGGACTATCAATGGGGCAGTAGCCAATAGCTTTCGTCTCTTAATTTATTCTGAGCATGCGTGGCACTTTGTGCGTCGAATTTGTGTACACACGATCGGAATTTCCGACAACGGATTTTGTTGTCGGAAAATTTTATAGCCTGCTCTCAAACTTTGTGTGTCGGAAATTTCGATGGAAAATGTGTGATGGAGCCTACACACGGTCGGAATTTCCGAAAACAAGGTCTTATCACACTTTTTCCGTCGGAAAATCTGACCGTGTGTACAGGGCATAACTCTTTTTCTATAGTATCTAATCTTCTTCTTCCTCTGTTTCATTGCAACTATTTAGTCAAGTTCTTGGCTAAGAATGGAGAACCAGAGAAACACTGGCTGCAGCTGCTCTCTGTGGATGCTGCCCTGAAGTGTTGAACTGGTTAACAGCTATATCAGCAAGAGGAGGGAGCTGCTGAGCAGGAAGAGTTCAATAGACTGAGTCAGGCAGCACTGCACTGTGGGAACTGTAGTCCAGAAGAGAGAGACTCTACTTTAATCAAGAGCTTTTAAACTGCATTTCCCAGAGAGAGATTGCCACGAGGAGGGGAAAGAGCTGCATTTTCTCAGGCTGTACAGGAAAAAGTTTTCTCTTGCCATGAGGGAGCCCAGATAGTGCACATCAATGTCTACTGTGCACCATCACTGTTGCATAATGGCAGGCTGAGCGGGATCTTAAGTGCTGAGTCCAGGAGCCAGTCGCCTGGGTGCAAAGCAAATAGTGGACTAATCGCTGTATGTGACTGAATGATGAGCTGCTGCTGTGGTGATTTACTATCTGCTGCTAAAGAGAGAAACTGACCATACAGCCATCTAGTAGACTTATTGCTGCCTGCAGGCTTCCCTGGGACTATTATCATGAGTACCAACAGTACAATTGGGCCCCAACGCTAGCTGGCTAAGAGTTAGGATTAAAAACGGCTCCTTTACAGCTGCTACACAGAGACCTTCACCTATTGCTTATGCTAAGAGGTACCTCTCAGGGGACATTGCACCATATCCTAGCCATTCTCATAGAGTCTACTCTAGACTTGTCATTGTATTATTATTCATATTGCAGTTAATGCTTATATGCACTGTTTATAGCTGGCTTTGCTGGTTTATGTGTTGATTCCAGTTTAGTGATACAGAACTCTATTCCAATTTACTTTGGCATAGTAATTACATTGTTTAGCAGGGTGTGTCTGTATCTACCTACTGTATGCTCATTTACGCTTATACCGTCATTGATTCTAATCCATATCAATGCATTGAGTTAATGTACCACTAAACGGTCTTGTGTCCATCTCCTTGTACTAAATCCCAGCCAAGCTAAAGGTATCTTTACTCATGTTCTTATAAGTTCTTGCAGTGACTTTCATTCAACCAGGTATGTCAGAGGAGTTGAGGTTGTTCTGGGAGTTGAACAGGGAACCTAAATTACCGAGAGGCTCCTTTGGGGGTAGTGCTACAGGTAAATAATGGATTCCAAGCAGAAGCATTGTGCCATTATTGAGTTCTTGATGAAGTAGGGTTGCAGGCAGTCTGACAACCACAGAAGGCTATAGAATGTTTATGGAGATGGTGCCTTTTTCAAGAGTAATGTCTGACATTGGTGACTCTTGTCAATGGTCTGATCTCCGTAAATAATCTGCAGCCTTCTGTGGATGTTGGACAGCCTGCACCCTTTCTTTGTCAAGAACTCAATGATGGCAATGATGGCACATTGCTTCTGCTTGGAATCCATTATATACTTGCAATGAAGCAGAAGAAGAGTTACTATAGAGAAAGAGTTGCTCTACCAACATATGAAATTTGATCAATCTATGCAAGTTAATAAAAAAAGTTATGCCCACTTTTGCACTACTTGCAGTATAGCCCTTATATGTTACATTATTTTTTTGTTGATTTGAAAGGCTGATTTTTCTTTAAGCTGCCGTGCGGGTATAAAGTGCACTGTGGTCTATAGCCCTGCAGAAGGTGCTATTCCAGCCAGTGCGTATCCATTGTTTAATCCTGTACCTGTTCTTTATCTTGTATTGCTGTCAGTTACCACTAGAGATGTGTTATCTCAATCCAACTATTCAAAGAATTTACCCACTGTGCATACAATAAGCACTTGTAATAAGTTTATTTATTGAGAACAGAAAAAAAAAAAAATTTTGTTGATTGAACAACGTCTCTTCCTGTGCGCTGCTTTATATAAACATGTATTTAATACCATACAAGCCCATATTTGTGATGTATAGATGGAAAGCTGTTGTGTATGGTTTTCAGATAGCAAATATTTATTGTCCGTATCCACATTGTCTCTGTAGTCTACAGGTGTGGCTCCTTTCTCAGTTTCCAAATTATATTTGCTCTTAAAGGGCTTAATTGTTGTTGGAAACATGTGGTGTTTGAGGTTACTAAGAATGGTAGAGCTTGTTAAATACTTACCTCTAAAGGGCAAGCTTTTCATTGACTTAAATTATCCTCACATCATGCCAGAAGAGTCTTTACACACCCTGTATGCTGTTATATAAGAGGGTGGCTGAATACTTTTAAAGCAGTGTTAAAGAACTCAACTTAGCACTATCTGCAACTTAAATGACCACATAACCTGACAACATACAGTTGTGGATATGCAACGTGCCGTAACCAACCAAGAGCAGCCAATAAGATTTCAGCTAATTGCAGCTATATCATATACAGTAGGTGAACACCATAACTCAGCCTTTCTCAACTTTTTTTTATTACTGGAGAACCCCTGAAATAACTTTCTGGTGTCAGAGAACTCCTACTAATAATTACTATAGCTACAGCTCGTGGTACATGGTGATGGTCAGTGGGAAGAAGCCCCCCTTATAGATAGCTCAAAAGATCGTTCATGTCAGTGCTTACTTCTCTGAAAGGTGAAAAACGCTAATTGCTCAAGGAGCCCCTAGCAACCTCTGGAGGAGCCCCATGGTTCCACAGAACCCTGGTTGAGAAAGGCTACCATAACTAAATGACATAAAAAAACATATGCAGTACATCACTGCAATACATACTGAAAACAGGTTCCATAGACCGGCAACCACCGCTCCTGGAATGGGGGATAGAGTTCTGAAGCCTCGGAGCAGTGAGAATCCTAAAGACTTCTAGTAGTTTGAGATTGTTACTAATCATGCATCAATAGTGAGTTTAGAGCCAGGTCTGTCAGTATGACTGATGTGGGGATATTTTTAGATGTTTTTTGGGTTATTGCATTATTATTCATTATTATTATTCATGTTTTTGTCCAATTGGTTTTAAGACCATAATAAAAAAATAGGACTGTTTATGTTAAATTGAATTGTAGCGCAGGTTTCCTTCTCTCTTAAATTTTTGTTCTAAAACACCATGCCCCATCATACCCTTTGGCAGTTCAAGCTGGTGTGATAAGTGAATGGGTGGATTTTGGGGAAAATATAGCAGCCCTGGCTGAACATTGTCACTCATCCAAAGGAAGTGCTCTCATAACAGACTTCTTGGTGGCATCAGCTATGTTTGGGAGGAAAGCAGGACTATTTTAGATTGAGTTCACATGTTATATTATATACAGTATCTCATAAAAGTGAGTACACCCCTCACATTTTTGTAAATATTTTATTATATTGTATTGTTACACTTAAAATGTTCCTTCACTTTTTCCACTAGGCTATTAAAAAGTAATTGTCAACCCTATGTAAAGATACACTGGTAAAAGATTAAAAATTATTTATGTGTCCTCAGGTTATAAAAAGGCAGCAAGCAATATTCCACCCATGTGGCTGCCAGGGATGATAGGAACCTTTGCTATTCAGTAAGGTCATATGCAAATGTTTCATTCTTTAAAGGGGGACCCCAGAGAAACACAACTTTTAGGAGTAAATATGCATCAAGAGTGGTAATACCAGTATTTTTTAAAATATTTTTTCTGGGATCAAAAACTAATCTTTCAAAACCTTTATGCTTATAGCAGGTATTAAAATCTGTCTTGGACCTCCTGTTTATAAGGATTCTGAACAGTGCTGCAACCATTATGACAAAGGTGCTGCTTCCAGCTTCTCCACAATTAAAGGGCATCTGCGGTCAAAATAAAATCACATACAGTATCTCACAAAAGTGAGTACACCCCTCACGATTTTGTAAATATTTTATTATATGTTTTCATTGTGACAACACTGAAGAAATGACACTTTGCTACAATGTAAAGTAGTGAATGTACAGCTTGTATAACAGTGTAAATTTGCGATACCCTCGAAATAACTCAACACACAGCCATTATTGTCTAAACCACTGGCAACAAAAGTGAGTACACCCCTTAGTGAAAATGTCCAAATTGGGCCCAATTAGCCATTTTCCCTCCCCGGTGTCAAGTGACTCGTTAGTGTTACAAGGTCTCAGGTGTGAATGGGGAGCAGGTGTGTTAAATTTGGTGTTATCGCTCTCACTCTCTCATACTGATCACTGGAAGTTCAACATGGCACCTCATGGCAAAGAACTCTCTGAGGATCTGAAAAAAGAATTCTTGCTCTACATAAAGATGGTCTAGGCCAGTGATGGCGAACCTTGGCACCCCAGATGTTTTGGAACTACATTTCCCATGATGCTCATCTACACTGCAGTGTGCATGAGCATCATGGGAAATGTAGTTCCAAAACATCTAGGGTGCCAAGGTTCATCATCACTGGTTTAGGCTATAAGAATATTGCCAAGACCCTGAAACTGAGCTGCAGCAAAGAGACCATACAGCGCCTCACCATGGTCGACCAAAGAAGTTGAGTGCACGTGCTCAGCGTCATATCCAGAGGTTGTCTTTGGGAAATAGACGTATGAGTGCTGCCAGCATTGCTGAAAAGGTTGAAGGGTGGGGGGTCAGCCTGTCAGTTATCAGACCATATGCCGCACACTGCATCAAATTGGTCTGCATGACTGTCATCCCAGAAGGAAGCCTCTTTTAAAGATGATGCACAAGAAAGCCCGCAGTTTGCTGAAGACAAACAGACTAAGGACATGGATTACTGAAACCACGTCCTGTGGTCTGATGAGACCAAGATAAACTTATTTGATTCAGATGGTGTCAAGCGTGTGTGGTGGCAACCAGGTGAGGAGTACAAAGACAAGTGTGTCTTGCCTATAGTCAAGCATTGTGATGGGAGTGTCATGGTCTGGGGCAGCATGAGTGCTCCCGGCACTGGGGAGATACAGGCTACAGCTTATTGAGGGAACCATGAATGCCAATATGTACTGTGACATACTGGAGCAGAGCATGATCCCCTCCCTTCGGAGACTGGGCTGCAGGGCAGTATTCCATCATGATAACGACCTCAAACACACCACCAAGATGACCACTGCCTTGCTAAAGAAGCTGAGGGTAAAGGTGATGGACTGGCCAAGCATGTCTCCAGACTTAAACCCTATTGAGCATCTGTGGGGCATCCCCAAACGGAAGGTGGAGGAGCGCATGGTCTCTAACATCCACCAGCTCCGTAATGTCGTCATGGAGGGGTGGAAGAGGACTCCAGTGGCAACCTGTGAAGCTCTAGTGAACTCCATGCCTGAGAGGGTTAAGGCAGTGCTGGAAAATAATGGTGGCCACACAAAATATTGACACTTTGGGGCCAATTTGGACATTTTTACTTAGGGGTGTACTCACTTTTTTTGCCAGCGGTTTAGACATTAATGGCTGTGTGTTGAGTTATTTCGAGGGGACAGCAAATTTACACTGTTATACAAGCTGTACACTCACTACTTTACATTGTAGCAAAGTGTCATTTCTTCAGTGTTGTCACATGAAAACATATAATAAAATATAAAACCTCTGTTATAATGGTTGCAGCACTGTTCAGAATCCTTATAAACAGGAGGTCCAAGACAGATTTTAATACTTGCTATAAGCATAAAGGTTCTGGAAGATTCTTTTTGATCCCAGAAAAAATATTTAAAAAAATACTGGTATTACCTCTCTTAATGCATATTTACTCCTAAAAGTTGTGTTTCTCTGGTGTCCCCCTTTAAAGGATGAAACATTTGCATATGAGCTTACTGAATAGCAAAGTTTCCTATCATCCCTGGCAGTGACATGGGTGGAGTATTGCTTGCTGACTTTTTATAACCTGAGGACACATAAATAATTTTTAATGTTTTACCAGTGTATCTTTATATAGGGTTGACAATTACTTTTTTAATAGCCTAGTGGAAAAGTGAAGGAACATTTTAACCTTTTGGCTGAAAGGTATTTGCTGCCAGAAGTCATGATGCAGAGTTATATTTTGGTAACAATCCAGATATATTGACACTTATGATGACCTATGAAGTCTTTATGATGAAATGCTGAGAAACACAGTCTGGACATGGGCAAATGGGGCCTATAAGCATCCTGTATGGCATGCTCAAGCAGCTGGAAAGCAGAACCACAAATCCCAGCATGCCTTGCCTGGCAGTAAATCGAATTACATATATAGTGAACCACAGACTCCAAAAGGAGGTTACAGCAGGGCAGAATCATACTACCAGAGTCGTAACAAGGTCAATAAAATCCAGATGACCAATAATGGAACCAGGGTTGTTAAATTTCAAATAGCCATTGATGGAATCAGGGTTATCAAAATTCAGCTGACCATCAAAGGAACCAGGGTCATTACATTTCAGATGGCCATTGATGGAACCACGGTCTTCAAAATTCAGATGACCATCAATGGAACCAGGGTCATTAAAGATCAGATGGCCATTGATGGAACCAGGGTTATCAAACTGCAGATGACCATCAATGGAACCAAGGTCATTCAATTTCATATAATCATTGATGGAACCAAAGCCAAGACTTCATTCCCAGGGCCAGAACTTTGTTACCAAAGTTCAGAAACAGATTCAGAACCAGAATGCTGTTCTCAGAAGTCATAATCGACTAGGAGAGCAATAACTATATATTCAGCGCCTGAAGTGCTTCACCAGAGATCAGAACCAGAATTCACAAGATATATGATACTGGAGTCCACAATCAGACTACTAAAACCATAATGGCTCCAGAACTGCAGTGCTAGAACTAGATATGCATATTATTAAAAGCAGAAACATATTAGTAAAGGCCAATTTCCAGTGTGTTGGTTTGCCTGTGTTTTTCTAGGAAACCAAACCTCAAAGAAACAGTAAAGAAAACTATAACTTTGTACTTCGTTTCCATTATTACTTTTCTCTTATTTAAAGGAAGTGCATTCTACATTTTTTTCATCAGCCCATCATGCAAAATGCATGCAAAACGTGTGTTATTTTTACAATACTACTATGTAATCAGGCTCTAAAAATGCATGCGGCATGACTCTTATCTAAACCCAGTAGGGGTATCTTATCTTATCTAAACCCAGTAGGCCCCATTGAAAGGTGGAGACTCCAGTATGTAGAAGAGGAACTTTTATTCCCGGGAATCCCCTTTAAAAACTGGTGTTAGAACTTCGGGTTTCCCCACATAATAACCCCTTTTCTTTGTTGTGTAAGTTCTTCCTTTCTCAAGACCTTAGTCAGATACACAAGCATGACATAACTCTTCAAGAATTGATCCCACAGCCCTGAACATCTCTGGATAATCTCATGTCTCTACAAAGCTGATTTGCAAACAAGTCAACTTTTCAAGTTTTCTCATAATACATACTCTGAAAGCAGAAGTATCACTTCTCCTTGGTTGCTAGTGCTTGGCTGTAAAGAAGTAGTCCCATCCAAATATATGTCACATTTGAGTCTTACATGGTGGGTCATGTTTAGATTACATTTCTTGTAGTGCTATTTGACCAAATTATGTAATTTCACAATGCAAGAGAATTAAAGGATAATTTATAGCAACCAGTCAGCATTCATACCCTTAAACTGGACTGGCCCACCCCATGTAACTGCACACCCCATGTAACCGCACAGAGCCAGTCACCAAGTTCCAGTGTCAGATCACAGTTACGTGCTCCCTAACTTCTGACATACTGGGTACCTTTTTTTTCCATATGGAATGGCTGCGGAGTATGGGCACAGCACAGGTTTATTTTAACCTCTTGCTGACCACAAAACGCATATATGCAGTCACAGGAAAAGTGGGCTTTAATGCCCAGTCATCACAGATATGTACCCACAGCGGCCTTAGGTTTTGTGCTGAGAGCATGCTCGCTGACAGCCTTGGCCAGCAGGATGGGCTGCTGTGAGAGCCAATCACAGTGGTCACATGATAGAGAAGCCGTGTAGCCTCCCGGCATTAAAGCTCACTTAAAGGGCTACTGGGAGGTGGGGTAAAAAGTTAATGGAAAGTTCAAACCTTAAACTGATACTGTTTGTTTATTTTTTAACAAGCTCCGATATAATGCTGGGGCTCACTATGAAACATTACTTTTACTTTTAAATCTGACCATTCAGAGAAAAGAACCAGCTTTTCTTCATAGCTCACCTCCACTGTTACTAATGCTTACCTTCCTCATGTGTCCCCACTGCCCTCTCTTCCAATTTGAACCCTGAAAAGCATAACCAGGTCACTGACCTCAACTAGCTATACAAGATGGTAACAGACCCACCCCAGCATGTTGACTAGATGAGGTCTGGGCAGCAGAATAATGATGAGGTCATTACTGTACTCTGCAGTGCAAAAGAGTCTGATTGGCTCATCTTCCTGCCACTCCTTATAACCAGTCCTATGGTGCTGTAATTTATAGGAAGCTGTGTAAGAATCAAAACTGTATTTGGAGAAAAAATCTCTTTTCCTCTAGACATAAGAGTGCCCCCTTGTCCTCTGTGATGACCTCAAAGTGAATAACTCAACACCAAGTTCGCTATATAGACCTCTTATGTATTTGTAAATGCTCATATCCCCCCTAATCTCCTCTTCTCAAGAGAGAATAAATTAATTTCCTCTAATCTTTTCTCATAGCTGAGTTCCTCCTGTTTGGTTGCCCTTCTCTGCACTTTCTCCAGTTCCCCGATATGCTTTTTTGAGAACTGGTGCCCAAAACTGAACTGCATATTCCAGGTAATGTCTTACTAATGATTTGTACAGGGGCAAAATGATGTCTCTCTCTGGAGTCCAAACCTCTCTTTATACAAGAAACGATTTTGCTCGCTTTGGAAACTGCAGCTTGACATTGCATGCTATTATTAAGCTTATGATCTACCAGAACCACCAGGTCCTTCTCCACTATGGATTCCCTCAGTTGTACTCCCCCTACCATGTATGATGCATGCATATTCTTAGCTCCCAAATGCATAAGGTTACATTTATCAACATTAAACCTCATTTGCCACAGTTAAACAGTGCATTGAGGTCGGCTTCTAAGTTGGAGACATCCTGTAAGGACGTTATTCCACTGCATAGCTTGGTGTCATCTGCAAACACTGAAATGGTACTTTTAATCCCAGACTCTATATTATTTATAAAGATATTAAAAATTAAGGGTCCCAACACTGAACCTTGGGGTACACCGCTGATAACCTTAGACCATTCAGAGTATGAATCATTAACCACAACTCTCTGAATTCTGTCTTTTGGCCAGTTTTCTATCCATTTACAAACTGATTTTTCCAGGCCTGTAGACTTTACCTTACACATTAGCCGTGTGTGGGGAACTGTGTCAAAATCTTTTGCAAAATCCAAGTATACCACGTCCACAGCCACCCCCCTGTCCAAGGTTTTACGTACCTCTTCATAAAAAGAAATCAGGTTTGTTTGACAACTTCTGTCTTTCATGAATCCATGCTTTCTGTTGCTTAAAATATTTTTTTTACAGCAAGAACTCATCTATGTGGTTTTTTATTAAACTCTCCAGTATCTTCCTGACTTTAAAAGTTAAACTAACAGGTCTATAGTTACTTGGTAAAGGCTTTGATCACCTTTTAAATATAGGCATCACATTGGCCCTACCCTAATCCAGTGGTACCATTGCAGTCATTAACGAGTCCCTAAAAATTAGAAATGGCTTTGCAATCCCAGGACAAAGTCGGTATGACGAAATGTGTTGGGACATGGCTGTACAGCAACCAGAAGTGACAATCACGTATCCCCAGAAGTGACGTTCCAAGTGTTTTGACAAGGAGGTCGGGCGAAATTTGAGTTTTTTTCTTATACTCACCACGAATCGATATCTCTGACATCATACACGATACCAATGCGAGAGTCATATTGCCTTCTAGTAAGTGCACTACCATTAGGCGGGTGATGTAATGCTATGTTTTAATAAAATTTTATATACGGTATCAGTCTATTTGGAGCTTATTTTCTCCACATATTACAGCCATCTTTGGACTCCTATCTGATGGGATGTAATTTTAACCCTGAGGGGTGTTTGCTGTTTTTGCCACAACACGAGAGTGTGAGGCAATATTAGGTGAGTGTACATCTGATTGGGGAAGCGGTGGCACATTTGCTTACATGGTGTCGTGACAGTTGGAGCTCAGCAACGAAGTTTCTGATTATCACACTACTCGTGGACTATTAATTTACTCTATCTACACCCTATCACTGTGGGGTTTTTATATGAGTGTTATTACTATCTGTAGTGCTACTATTTACCTTCATCATATATATAGGTATACTATTTTTTTTAAATGTCTTTCTTGTCACAGTGGCTGCTATATATCTTAATATCCAATAGTCAATTTATTATTATTGACTTGCTCTGTGGCGCGGTGTTTTTGATCTTTCTTGGTGGCGCATTATAAGATCTTATTACTGTTGTTTGAAATGACAGAGCTCAATTCTTCTTAGGATCCGTGAGTGGATGCCATCTGGTCCAGGTGCTTTATCCACCTTTATTCTGTCTAAATAGTTCTGGAATATATCATTTTTGTGCCATTGTGGATCATTTGGGGCTGTGTCAGTGGGAAGAATGTCTCCTACACTGATGGTCAGTGAGAAGAATGTCCCTTACATTAGTTGTCAATGGGAAGAATGCCCCTTACATTGGTGGACAGTGAAAAGAGAACCCCTTACATTGGTGGTCAGTGAGAAGAATACCCCTTACATTGATGGTCAGTGGGAAGAATGTCCCTTACATTGGTGGACAGTGAGAAGAATATCCCTTACATTGGTGGTCAGTGAGAATACCCCTTACATTGGTGGACAGTGAGAATAAAACCCCTTACATTGGTGTTCAGTGAGAATACCCTTTACATCGGTGAACAGTGAGAAGAATACCCCTTACATTGGTGGACAGAGGCAAGAATGTCCCTTACATTGGTGGACAGTGGAAAGAATGTCCCTTACATTGGTGGACAGTGAGAAGAATATCCCTTACATTGATGGTCAGTGGGAAGAATGTCCCTTACATTGGTGGTCAGTGAGAAGACTACCCCTTACATTGATGGTCAGTGGGAAGAATGTCCCTTACATTGGTGGACAGTGAGAAGAATATCCCTTACATTGGTGGTCAGTGAGACTACCCCTTACATTGGTGGACAGTGAGAATAAAACCCCTTACATTGGTGGTCAGTGAGAATACCCTTTACATCGGTGGACAGTGAGAAGAATACCCCTTACATTGTGGACAGAGGCAAGAATGCCCCTTACATTGGTGGACAGTGGGAAGAATGTCCCTTACATTGGTGGACAGTTGGAAGAATGCCCCTTACATTGGTGGACAGGGGGTAGAATACCCCTTACATTGGTGGACAGTGGGAAGAATGTCCCTTACATTGGTGGAGAGAGGGAAGAATGTCCATTACATTGGTGGACAGAGGGAAGAATGCCCCTTACATTGGTGGACAGTGGGGAGAATGGCCCTTAAATTGGTGGTCAGTGAGAAGAATACCCCTTACATTGATGGTCAGTGGGAAGAATGTCCCTTACATTGGTGGACAGCGAGAAGAATATCCCTTACATTGGTGGTCAGTGAGAATACCCCTTACATTGGTGGACAGTGAGAATAAAACCCCTTACATTGGTGGTCAGTGAGAATACCCTTTACATCTGTGGACAGTGAGAAGAATACCCCTTACATTGTGGACAGAGGCAAGAATGCCCCTTACATTGGTGGACAGTGGGAAGAATGTCCCCTACATTGGTGGACAGTTGGAAGAATGCCCCTTACATTGGTGGACAGAGGGTAGAATACCCCTTACATTGGTGGACAGTGGGAAGAATGTCTCTTACATTGGTGGAGAGAGGGAAGAATGTCCATTACATTGGTGGACAGAGGGAAGAATGCCCCTTACATTGGTGGACAGTGGGGAGAATGGCCGATATCGATACAGATAGCTGAAACAATCGTTGAAGTCAGTGTACTTAAAAGGCAGAAATTGCTCATTGCTCAAGGAGCCCCTAGCAAGCACGGAGGGTACCCTGGTGGAACTAAAAATTCACTCTGGTGTAAAAAAATAAGTAAAAAAATAACTCAGGTTATGAAAAGGTTAATATTAAAAAAAATGCATTTTGTAGCTTTGGTTTTGCCCAGATGATCTAGCAAAAGTGCAGAAGGAAAAAATGCAGTGTCAGGCTACAGCTTGCTTGAGATATGACAAGTCGTGCATGAATGGAAAAAAATAATTATTGACCTTATCAAATGCATGGTAAGGAGGAGGGAAGGGCAGGTTATCTCTCTCAACAGTCACATAAGATATGCGAAGCCAGTTTTCTCTGAGAGTGGATGCATAGAAACGAAAAATAACACACCAAAACATATCCTTTATATGGGTCACATAGACATAGAGATAATTAGATACAGACAGTGTTACTTGCTGTGAACAAAGCATGCATATTTTCCATTTGTAACTACATTTTTTAAGGATTTATTTATGTTTTATCTATTATGTGGATCAAATGCTAGAACTCCAGCTAAATATAAGTTTTAAACACACACAGGTTGCATACAGGTTACACATACATATATAACTGGTCACCCTTCCAGAAGATTTACAGGTCTCTTCAGCCATTTTATGGCACCAGCCTCCCCTAGCAGACAGCATAGCCAGGTCAGTGACTTCAGTATTCCCAATGAGCTATACAAGAGGCTCACAGACCCACCCCCCCAGCCTGTTCACTGGACGAAGTATAGGCAGAAGAATGATGATGAGGTCCTTACTGAACCTGATTGGCTCCTCTTCCTGCCACTCCTTTTAACCAGTCTTACTGTGCTGCAGATTGCAGGAAGCTCTCTGAAGATAGAATACAGGTATTCATACTGGCTGCCTTTAAAAATGCATTTTATAATATACACATAACTGAGCTAAAGCAAATGTAAAAACCCAGAAACTAAAATCTCATATAAATGTTAACATGTTGATGTTCTACTATAAGTTGTTTTCAATATTTTTAAATCTGCTACATTCATTAAAATAATACTTGGTGATCCTGCCATGAATGTCCTTCTCCAGGCACTTCCTGTTAGAAGGTGACAACACTCTATCCAAATTGTGCTCCTGCGTGGTCACCCTGTCACAAGGGCTCCCCATGGAGATAAAAACTGGCTATTTCAACACACATTCTATAGGCATGGTAGATCCGGCTTGACAAAGGGGAGTGTACAGCCCTGAAACGCGTAGCCATGCCAACACAGCATCAGCATGTGACGTCACCCCCTGAGCCAAGCCAAGTCCGGAACTTTCAGACACATTACTGTACTGTTTGCATTCCAGCGTGGTTGGCCCCCATTGCCTCCTGTCATCCAGCAGCTTCCTGGCATACTCTAGCTCTGCATACACCGGTGGCTTCTCTGGCAAGTTGCAGCTACTGACCGCTTCCTTGATAAACTCATGATAAGCTTGAAAGGACGGAGTATGCACATTACACATACTGATTTCCTATATAATGCAGTGAGTGCTTACATGTTTTTATTGCATTTTTTTTTATTAATCAATAGCTGCACCTTGAGTTCCCACAATACTCTTCTCAAATGAAAGTGGAAATCCTTTGACCTATGCATTCCCTTGGTTTTTGTGAGACTCTGTCCTACATTTGTTCAGTTCTATGACGGCACTGTTGGCATAGGCATGCGCACGGGGTGTGCCGGGTGTGCCCAGGCACACCCTAATCACCCCGTGCACATTAGTGTTATCGCTCTGTGTAGCAGCAGAAACAGGGGAAAGATCTCCCTCTTGCCGGTGTCTTCCCTCGGCGGATAAGGACCCCCCTGTACTGCGCAAGCGCTGCCCTTGCGCAGTATGAATGACTAGGAGGCGCTGAAAATAGAAGAAGAAAAACTTCAATCAGCTGTACACTGCGCCTGCGCCCTGGGTCCAGGTTCAAGCCCCACCATCCAAGTGGACCTAGAGGGAGAATAAAAATGTGTCGAGCGCAGCGAGGCCGTGCCTGAAGCGTGGTGAGCGAAGCGAGCCCGCGATGGGCCCTCTTACAGGAGCCGTGTACAGCTGATTTCTTCTCTATTTCACTTCGGCTATTTCTGCCGGCTCCTACTGCGCAGGCGCTAAGCAGTAGAGGGGGGTCCTTATCCGCCGAGAGGAACTTTCTCGGCAGAACACCGGCTCTGCCGTAAGAGAAGTGTTTATGCTCTTCTCTTTCACTGTGCCGGCAGGGAGTTCAATGTGCAGGGGTCATATATATCTAGACACCCGCACACGCATGTGTGTTTGAGCTTAAGGGTGCACACCCTAATGCAATAGGCTGCGCACACCTATGACTGTTGGTCTCTTCCCTGGTAGCTGACTTGGTGATTGCTTTCTCTGTCTGAACGTCTATGCACTTTGTGGTTTTATGTACTGGTTTGTTTTTGTATATTATGCCTTTATACCACACTGTATATGAGTGTTCTTTTAGCATCTTGTTTTCCTAAGAATGCTGGACATCTTAAATAAAGAATTTGCACACAAAAAAAACAATAGCTATACTTAGATGCTGGCGCCTTCTCTCTTCTGTTTGTTGTATGGTACACTGTTGTCACCATCAAGAAACCTGCCCTGAGAAATGCCATGCTGCCATCATCAGACTACATGTAAATGTAACACTACCCCCGTAGAAGTTGCTAGCGTCCCGGGTCCCCACTGCTACACAGACAGTCACACAGAATTTCCCTCATGCGCTCCAACACAGAAATCAGTTCTTGGCTTGGCTTTTCAATGTTTTATTAGAGGTTGATAACTTGGATGGGGTAGGGAATTATGGGATGCCCAACTTGAAAAATGTCCAGAACTATGAACAAAAGGGACAATCCCTCCCTATTTAGAAAAAAGTCCACTTTTCCTTCCTCCTGCACAAACTTGGTTTTCACAGTAAAGCACCTGCTGCTCACTCTTGAGGGATCTAACAGTTTTTTTTGTTAACTCAGCAAAGGCGCATTACAGGCAGGAACGCTCAATCCCGTAATAAAGTAGTGCAATGAGCAAACAGCATGACATTCCTCCTTCTGCTTCCCTGTGGCCAATGATCCCAGCTCCAGCTGCTTGCAGAAAATGCCAGCCCACCTAGCTGCCACCAACCACGCCTGGCTGATCTTCCTCCTAGTCCACCTGACTGACTTTCTGTCCCAGTCCTGCCCAACTGGCACACTTCCATGGAGATGAGATTGGAGGAGAAGCGGTTTAACCTTAAGCGGTTAACCTTTTTCAGGGCGATAAGGATGTGGAACTGGATGGACTATGGTCCTTATTCAACCTTACCTACTATGTAACTATGTACTATATGTAACTATGAGATTCCCCAGCGAAAGGAGGAATACTAAGCCATCTGCTGTCTTCAGAGAACACTGTTACAGCTGACAGTCTCTCCCTTTGTGTTGTCCCTGCTCAGTGCTGATCTACTCACTATCTGTCTTTGCTCTGTCCCACCTCTTCTCCTGAAGGTTCTCCTCCAACTACCTCCTGTGGTGGGATCCTTCTAGGCCAGCTATCCCGAGCCTCCAACCCAAAGTATCACCCCTTCCTGGCAGGGGGTTATCTCATGGGCCATGACAGACTCTCCTCAGCACTCCATCTCCATCTTCCACCTGACTTCCTGGCTGGAATGGCCTATGTCTATATATGGGGTTGTCTCTGCCCCCTGCCAGCCCAGCTCTGGAGATTGGCTGAGGCCCCATAAATATAAAAGACAGCTCCTCCTAACCCCCGCCCTCTAATTCTAGAAGGTTCCGTAACATTGCAGACACCAGGGGGAGGCACCAGAGATGAGTCACCCAGCCCTGAATGCTAGTGAACCCTGACCCTATTAAAATAAAACTAAAGGCAAATCTTTTTTTAAATTTTGGATGGAGTGGAGAGGGCTTAGAGGGTTTGTCAGTTTTTATTGCTGTCTGCGCCCCCGTTAAGGAGATTCACGCTCTCTATTTGTCCTGTTTACCATTATCATTGAAAGTGAAAGTAAAAGAAAATCCCACATTTTGGGTTGTCCCCAGAAAAGTAATAGAGGGGGAAATCTTCCAATGGGGACACTAATCCTGGTGACCTTGTTGGTCCTCAAGAGATTCCCTTAATTTGTAGGGATTTCCTCTCATTTCCTGTTTGGCTATGGGACAGGAAGTGAAGGAAAATCTCTGCAATTGGACACAGATGGCGAGAAAAACTCTGACAGGGGTTATAACCCTCCTTTGCTCTATACAAAATGAAAAAAAAAAAAAACATTTTGACTTTAGGTTTACTTTAAGACTCACTGGCTTAAACATGAGTCAGATAAATTTTCCTACACTGCCACTACTAGTAGCACTCACGAGAGGGTGCTACATAAACAAGAAGTAGCTGCAAAAAGACTCAAGGAGATCAGCAGCACTGAGATGCAAGAAAGGATGAAAAAAGGAGAAAACATTGTAGTAAAATGTAAATTATTTATGATACACAATGCTTTACCAAAGTAAATGTCGTCCAGTTAGGGTCTACTTTAGGGGTTTGAACTGTCACTATAAATAGTGCAGCCTCGGCACTATTTCTATTGCAGAGGTATTGTGCTGCTATGTACTCAGCATCATTATTTGAGTGGATTATCATTCAAAGTTTTATTTAAAGGGTTACTAAACCCTAGTTTTTTGGGTTTTTTTAAATAACAAACATGTCATACTTACCTCCACTGTGTAGTTGATTTTGCACAGAGTGGCCCCGATCCTCCTCTTCTGGAGTGCCCCGTCAGAGAAGCGCTCTCCTTTAGGACACCCGTGCGGGCCTGCTACCGTGTCCTGCTTCTGCGTCTATTGACACAGACAGCAGGACTCGGCCTCGCCCTATCTTTGGATTTGATTGACAGCAGCGGGAGCCAATGGCTGCGCTGCTATCAATCTATCCAATCAGGGCACGAGACACCAGCCATAGCTGATGTGCTCATCCCCGGGGCAAGAAAGACAGGGCTCAGGTAAGTAAAACGGGGGCACTGGGGGGCTGCAGCACGAGAGAAGGTTTTTCACCTTAATGCATAGAATGGTGAAAGACCACAAGGGTTTACAACCCCTTTAAGGGGGAAAAAACAGGGGGAAAAACAGTAGAAAATGTAAGCAATTTGATTAACATTGCAAACTTATTATGTACAAAGGAGAAGGAGCAGTGTTAATGATTGACTGAGCATACATTGAAATCATGGTGACAATTTTTTTAATTAGATCAAAACATACCAAAGGACTTGAAAAATGTTGTGGTCAATTTTAAAGCCTTTGCCTTGAAAAGGTATAGCACCACTTCTCTACGACTGACTTAAAGCGGAGTTCCACCCTAAAGTGGAACTTCCGCTCATCGGATTCCTCCCCCCCTCCAGTGTCACAATTGGCACCTTTCAGGGGGGAGGGGGGTGCAGATACCTGTATAATACAGGTATCTGCACCCACTTCCAGGTATAGCTAGCCGCAGACTCCCCGCCCACCCCCGTTGTGTTGTGGGAAATACACAGTTCCCACAACACAAAGGGGACCAATGTAGACGCGCAGCGCGACTCGCGAATGCGCAGTAGGGAACCGGTCAGTGAAGCCGCAACGCTTCACTTCCTGATTCCCTCAGTGAGAATGGCGGCGACAGCACCCGAGGATCGAGGGACGGCTCGGTCTCGGGTGCCGACATCGCTGGACCCCGGGACAGGTAAGTGTCCTTATTTTAAAAGTCAGCAGCTGCAGTATTTGCAGCTGCTGACATCTGAAATTTTTTTTTTTAGTGAAACTCCGCTTTAAGACAAGCAATTCTATCACTAGACGGGCAAAGCACAAGTTCAGTGGAACTCCGACATAAGCAAATATTTTCTAAATACATTCATCATGTATTCTTACTTGAATCTTGCTGTGCTTTGTCTACTTCTTTCAGATATGTGCAGTAATCCAGTGTGAAATGTTGCCTCTGTGCAGGAGCTTTCTGTAATAAAGACCGGTCACTGCTTCTCTTTTTCCTTGTGCAGGATGACTGGTCTTGTCTCCGCCCCTCCTGTAGTTTTCTACAAGCAGCTTGTAGTGGGATGACTTGTTAGGCTCCTCCCACAGCTCTGCTCACTGCACAGGCTATGTACAGTCCTGTGATGATGTCACTGCTACCTTTACAAGGTAATATCTGGGCTTGCAAAGGTATTTAGAGCATATAAAATGGCTTTATATCCTTTAAAGAGGGAGTAAACTCCTATGTATGATTTCTACCTATAGGTACTGTAAATACAGTATCTCACAAAAGTGAGTACATCCCTCACATTTTTGTAAATATTTTATTCTATCTTTTCATGTGACAACACTGAAGAAATGACACTTTTCTACAATGTAAAGTAGTGAGTGTACAGCTTGTATAACAGTGTAAATTTGCTGTTCCCTCAAAATAACTCAACACACAGCCATTAATGTCTAAACCGCTGGCAACAAAAGTGAGTACACCCCTTAGTGAAAATGTCCAAATTGGGCCCAATTAGCCATTTCCAGCTCCCCGGTGTCATGTGACTCATTAGTGTTACAAGGTCTCAGGTGTGAATGGGGAACAGGTGTGTTAAACTTGGTGCTATCGCTCTCACTCTCTCATACCGGTCACTGGAAGTTCAACATGGCACCTCATGGGAAAGAACTCTCTGAGGATCTGGAAAAAAGAATTATTGCTCTACATAAAGATGGCCTAGGCTATAAGAAGATTGCCAAGACCCTAAAACTCACTCAGCTGCAGCACAGTGGCCAAGACCATACAGCGGTTTAACAGGACAGGTTCCACTCAGAACAGGCCTCGCCATGATCGACCAAAGAAGTTGAGTGCACATGTTCAGCGTCATTTCCAGAGGTTGTCTTTGGGAAATAGACGTATGAGTGCTGCCAGCATTGCTGCAGAGGTTGAAGGGGTCGGGGGGTCAGCCTGTCAGTGCTCAGACCATACACAGCACACTGCATCAAATTGGTCTGCATGGCTGTCGTCCCAGAAGGAAGCTTTCTCCAAAGGTGATGCACAAGAAAGCCCACAAACAGTTTGCTGAAGACAAGCAGACTAAGGACATGGATTACTGGAACCATGTCCTGTGGTCTGATGAGACCAAGATAGACTTATTTGGTTCAGATGGTGTCAAGCATGTGTGGTGGCAACCAGGTGAGGAGTACAAAGACAAGTGTGTCTTGCCTACAGTCAAGCATGGTGGTGGGAGTGTCATGATCTGGGGGTGCATGAGTGCTGCCGGCACTGGGGAGCTACAGTTCATTGAGGGAACCATGAATGCCAACATGTACTGTGACATACTGAAGCAGAGCATGATCCCCTCCCATCGGAGACTGGGCCGCAGAGCAGTATTCCAACATGATAACGACTCCAAACACACCTCCTAAATGACCACTGCCTTGCTAAACAAGCTGAGGGTAAAGATCATGGACTGGCCAAGCATGTCTCCAGACCTAAACACTATTGAGCTTCTGTGGGGCATCCTCAAACAGAAGGTGGAGGAGCGCAAGGTCTCTAACATCCGCCAGCTTCGTAATGTCGTCATGGAGAAGTGGAAGAGGACTCCAGTGGCAACCTGTGAAGCTCTGGTGAACTCCATGCCCAAGAGGGTTAAGGCAGTGCTGGAAAATAATGGTGGCCACACAAAATATTGACACTTTGGGCCCAATTTGGACATTTTCACTTAGGGGTGTACTCACTTTTGTTGCCAGCGGTTTAGACATTAATGGCTGTGTGTTGAGTTATTTTGAGGGGACAGCAAATTTACACTGTTATACAAGCTGTACACTCACTACTTTACATTGTACCAAAGTGTCATTTCTTCAGTGTTGTCACATGAAAAGATAGAAGAAAATATTTACAAAAATGTGAGGAGTGTACTAACTTTTGTGAAATACTGTATGTCCTAAACATGCACTGTGTAGGAGATATTTACTTTTGATGCAGCCAGTATGTCACGGGCACATGCGCACTGAAGGAGCAGCATACCCGTGTCGTTTCCTCATAGCCATGCTGTAAACAGCGACTCCCACGCGCATGCATGGAAGTGACGTCATTGCCAGCTTGGCCATTCATATCCCCGAAGCCCCCAAGCCCTCAGCTCTGTTCCTGTGTGCTGTGTGAAGGGGGGCGTACCTCTTCCCTTCAATCAGCTCTCAGAGCTCTCCTCACTAAGCACGGCAGAGTGTAACTTTTTTTCTGAACTCTCAGACAACCTTATAAATTCGACACATTTCACACATACATCTTGTGCTTAATGAAGCACAAGATGTATGTGGGAAACGCGTCTATGTGACCACAGTTTGGTATCTTTGGTGTTATCTTTGTGAAACAAAATAAAAGTTAATCGGAAGTTCTGGATGTGCAGCCATTTCTTTCTTCTTTCCAAGTTTCCCACGGAGACGGGCCAGGGCTAGCACTTTGCAAGATACTCCAATCAGCCTTATCTTTATACACCTGGAGCAGTGGCTCCATTTATTTTTAGTTTCTTATTTACTTACCTTGTCCCCAGGATCCTGCGATGTCTCCCCGCTGTGTGTGTGAGCTCTGTCCTCCGCCTGATCTATCACAGTGCCGGGCTCCGTTCCCTGTGAGCGTTGCAACGCACGGGGACGGAGAACGGCGCCAAATTCAAAAAGTTAAAAACACACAATACATACAGTATACTGTAATCTTACAGATTACATTACTGTATCAAATTATTTCACCTCCCTTTTGTCCCTTAGGCCCCTTTCGCACTGGGGCAGTGGGGGCGTCGGTGGTACAACAGCGCTATTTTTAGCGCTGCTGTACCGTCGTTCTTGCAGCGGTATTCGGCCGCTATCGGTGCGGTTTTAACCCCCGCTGGCGGCCGAAAAAGGGTTAAAATCCCTCGTACAGCGCGGCTATAGCCGCGGTATAGCCGCGCTGTCCCATTGATTTCAATGGGCAGGAGCGGTGAAGGAGCGGTGAATACACCGCTCCTTCACCGATCCAAAAAAGCGGTTTGCAGGACTTTTTTCACCGCCCTGCCTGCGCACCGCTTCAGTGTGAAAGCCCTCGGGTTTTCACACTGAACAAACAGCGGAGGCTGTTTAGGGGCGGTTTTCAGGTGGTATTTTTAGCGCAATACCGCCTGAAAACCGCTCCAGTGGGAAAGGGGCCTAATGGTTTGTCCAGTGTCCTGCATGCAGTTTTATATTATAAATACTGTTCTTTCTGCCTGGAAACTGGAGATTGTCCATAGCAACCAAAAAGTGTCCCTTTACATCAAAAGTGGTTTTAGACCAGCTAGAAAACAACGATGGTAAATTAGAACACTTGCAGAATTGAGCGATAGTGATTTGTGGGGAAATTCATCATCAAACACTGAAAGTAATGACAGAGACAATTCTGCAACTGAGCAAATTTCAGTGTTTTTGATTTGATTACATTATTGAATAATTTTTATTATTATTATATTATTATTTGTTATAATTATTTATAGTTATTTATTATATTATAATTTATGATTTTGTTTTTCAAACTTTCTCATACCCGGGATGTCTACTAGACTCTTGTTTGGACAGATTTTAGTGTGTTATTCCTAAGAATTACAGGCCTACAGTATAAAACGCCAAATTTCCATGCAAAACAATGTACCGCTTTGAACATCAAAAATCTGAACTAATCATACCACCAGGGAGGTTAATGACACTGATACACAACATACAACTTCCTTCATGCCACTGAAAGGTAAAGCTGAAATGCAAATTTGCAAAAAAAAAGGAAAAGTTATGCAGGGTGATTAAGTTATTTTTCCCGAAGAATCCCAGCTGTTTACTCTGTATACAAACTGCACACTAAACACCTTCTGAAAAGTGCATGAAATTATAGCAGCTGTCTGTGTATGTTTTATCTGATCGACAAAACGTGTTCTGTCCCGGGCACAGCTGAGCTCTTTGCTTGCAGCAGAAACATGCAAATTGTAATTTTACAACTGCAGATTGTGTTACCAGCCAGGCCTGTGAATGCAAAGCAGTTTCTGTAACTCTATGATATGTCTTTTATGGCCCAGCCCTGGCCAGCTAGTCAATCATCCTTTCAACATCTCTGGTCTCTCTGCCCATAGGCATTCTTCTCTATCAAGGACCATTCAAGTAGGGATTAAGAAGTGGAGTTAACTCATGTGTGCCTCTGGTGTGGAATGTAGTATAGGCCTCTGCTCACGAGGATGGAAATCCACCTTCACCGCATTCACATTTTCTGCCTGTAGTATAATTTGCACCATCTTTAAAGCAATACTATAATAATTTCTGGTTGGTTTTTGGATTATAGGAAAAGCCACATTTGTAGGGCATGCAAACTGTATGAAGATAGTATTTTTTGTGGGGCTATACCAAAAAACACCAGCATTGCAGGATAACAGGGCTAACCATTTATTTATTACAAGTACTTGCAGTATATAGTGCCGTCAATGTCTGCAGTGTTTTACATACAGTGCCTTGAAAAAGTATTCATACCTCCTTGAAATTTTCCACATTTTGTCATGTTACAACCAAAAATGTAAATGTATTTTATTGGGATTTTATCTGATAGACCAACACAATGTGTCACATAATTGTGAAGTGGAAGGAAAATGATAAATGGTTTTCAGAATTTGTAACAAATAAATATGTGAAAAGTGTGGGGTACATTTGTATTCAGCCCTCCTGAGTCAATACTTTGTAGAACCGCCTTTCTCTGCAATTACAGCTGCAAGTCTTTTTGGGGATGTCTCTACCAGCTTTGCACATCTAGAGAGTGAAATTCTTACCCATTCTTCTTTGCAAAATAGCTCAAGCTCTGTCAGATTGGATGGAGAGCGTCTGTGAACAGCAATTTTCAAGTCTTGCCACAGATTCCCAATTAGATTTAGGTCTGGACTTTTACTGGGCCATTCTAACACATGAATATGCATTGATCTAAACCAGGGGTCTCCAAACTTTCTAAAGAAAGGGCCAGTTTACTATCCTTCAGGCTTTAGGGGGGTCGGACGGTGCCCAGTAGGAGTAAATAATGCCAGATCTTTGGTATTAGGGGGAGGAATAGTGCCCCATTGTTGGTGTCAGTGGCAGGAATAATGCCTCAAGGGCGGGATAGACAAGAAAGGGCCAGATCCGGCCCCAGGGCTGCAGTTTGGAGACCACTGATCTAAACCAGGGCTGTCTTTAATATTGATTGGACCCTGGGCAAAACTTTTCTTGGGGCCCCCATGAAGTTTTTTCTCTCCACCTGCTCTGAGACATACAATAAATAGCAGCTAGACTCAATCAGTTTACTGAATCAGATCAGGCAGCTATTGCGATTGGTTGCCAGAGGTTACAGCACACATTACGGCTCACTGATTAGTTGCTAGAGGTTACAGGACACGATTTCTGCTTGTTTGGCTGCTAGAGATTACTGTGGATATGACCTCAGGGGGGCATGATATACATATCAATGCCGCCGGACGCTGCTATTTACATATGAATGCCGGTAATTTACATGTAAACACAGGGTCTGCAGGTGAGTCATCTGTACACAACAAAAGGGCAGAGCTGGGCAGCATTAGTAGCAGCACTTCACACTGAGATATCAGGACACAGCAAGGGACTAAAACCTCAGGGGACGAGGGAATTTAAACCAGGATAGTTGGCAAGTATGAGGCAGCTGCTTTGGGCCCCACAACAATGACAGGGCCCAGGGCAGCTGCCCCTTTTGCCCTGCCTTAAAAACGGCCCTGATCTAAACCATTCCATTGTAGCTCTGGCTGTATGTTTAGGGTCATTGTCCTGCTGGAAGTGAACCTCCGCCCCAGTCTCAAGCAGGGGCGGACTGATAACTCATGGGGCCCCCGGGCAATAGGAGATTATGGGGCCCCCAGGCAATCAGAGATTATGGGGCCACACAGTATACACACACACAGTATACAATCACACAGTATACACAGACAGATGTAAAAAAAACACAGATTTATACATACTGTCCCTGGTTTTACTGAGGCTGGCAACCCTGATGGGGCCCCCTAGTGGCCCAGGGCCCTCGGGCAGTGCCCGAGTGGCTCAATGGTCAGTCCGCCCCTGGTCTCAAGTCTTTTGCAGACTCTAATGCCGCGTACACACGACCGGTTTTGCCGTCGGAATAAACTCTGAAGGTTTTTCCGACGGAGTTCCGACGGAATTCTGCTCAAGCTGTCTTGCATACACAAGATCACACCAAATTCTGACCGTCCAGAACGCGGTGACGTACAACATGTACGACGGGACTAGAAAACGGAAGTTCAATAGCCAGTAGCCATTAGCTTCCGTCTCGTACTTGCTTCAGAGCATGCGCCATTTTTGGTGCGTCAGAACAGCATACAGATGAGTGTTTTTTTTCCGATAGTAATGTGTTCAGTCGGAAAAAAATATAGAACATGTTCTCTATTTAAGTCCGTCTGAATTTTTGACGGAAAAAGTCAGATGGGGCATACACATGGTCGGAAAATATATGATGAAAAGCTCCCATCGGACTCTTTCTGTCAGAAATTCCGCTCGTGTGTACGCAGCATAACAGGTTTTCTTCTAAGATTGCCCTATATTTGGCTCCATCCATCTTCCCATCAACTCTGACCAGCTTCCCTGTCCCTGCTGAAGAAAAGAATCCTCACAACATGATGCTGCCACCACCATGTTTCACAGTGGGGATGGTGTGTTCAGGGTGATGTGCAGTGTTTTCTGCCACACATAGCCTTTTGCTTTTAGGCATAAAAGTTCAGTTTTGGTCTCATCTGACCAGAGCACCTTCTTCCACATGTTTGCTGTGTCCCCCACATGGCTTCTCACAAACTGCAAACGGGACTTTTTATGGCGTTATTTCAACAATGTCTTTCTTCTTGCCACTCTTCCATAAAGGCCACATTTGTGGAGTGCACGACTATAGCCTTGTACACACGGTCAGATTATTGTATGAATTTTCATCAGTTTTTTGTTTGATGCTAGTCCTAAATCGAAAGTGAAGAGGGAACTCACCATCAGAAAATGTTCTGACGATAGAATTCAACGTCAGAAGTGATGTAATGTGTTGAATTGTTTTGTATGTGTTCTTTAATTTTTGAGCATGCCCAGTCTTGCTCTTCAGATTTTTTTTTTTGTCAGAAAACCGTACTGATGAAAAGAAAATCAGATGTTGTGGTCACATCAGTCAAAAATTTTCAAGCCTGCACACCAGTTTTTGTCTGCCGAAAACTCGTAATCGGCTGTCAAAAGCAGCATACTAACGATCAGAAAATCGGTAGATCGTTCATCGGACAAAGTTTATCTTCAGATTTTCTGACCGTGTGTGCGGGCCTTAATAGTTGTCCTGTGGACAGATTCTCCCACCTGAGCTGTGGATCTCTGCATCTCCTCCAGAGTTACCATGGACCTCTTGGCTGCTTCTGTGATTAACCACTTCAGCCCTGGAAGGATCTACCCCCTTCCTGGCTGGGCCATTTTTTGCGATACAGCACTACGTCGATTTAACTGACAATTGCACGATCATGCGACGTTGTACCAAAATAAAATTGATGTAATTTTTTTCCCACAAATAGAGCTTTCTTTTGGTAATATTTGATCACCTCTGCAGTTTTTATTCATTGCGCTATAAACAAAAAAAGACTGGCAATTTTGAAAAATATATATATATTTTTTACTTTTTGCTATAATAAATATCCCCAAAATTTTGTTTTAAAAACAAATTTCTTCATCAGTTTAGGTCGATACGTATTCTTCTACATATTTTTAGTAAAAAAAAATCACAATAAGCGTTTATTGATTGGTTTGTGCAAAAGTTATAGCGTCTACACAGTAGGGAATAGATTTATGGCAATTTTTTTTTTTTTTTTTTACTAGTAATGGTGGCGATTAGCGATTTTATCTGGACTGCAACAACGCGGTGGACAGATCGGACACTTTTAACACTATTTTATTTTTATTTTATTTATTTCAGGTACTTATATAGCGCCATCAATTTACGCAGCGCTTTACATATACATTGTACATTCACATCAGTCCCTACCCTCAAGGAACTTACAATCTAAGGTCCCTAACTCACATTCATACATACTAGGGACAATTTAGACAGGATCCAATTAACCTACCAGCATGTCTTTGGAGTGTGGGAGGAAACCAGAGTACCCGGAGGAAACCCACGCAGGCACAGGGAGAACATGGAAACTCCAGGCAGGTAGTGTCGTGGTTGGGATTCGAACCAGCGACCCTTCTTACTGCTAGGTGAAAGTGCTATCCACTACCATTGACATTTATACAGCAATCAGTGCTATAAAAATGCACTGATTACTGTATAAATGTCACTGGCAGGGAAGGGGTTAACACTAGGGGGCGATCAAGGGGTTAAATGTGTTCCCTAGTTAGTATTTCTTAAGCCCCATACACACTATTAGATTTTCTGCAGATTTTTGTATTCAGATTTACCCAAACTATGTAGTGCAAGGGCCTGCCTGATTGTATACAAATGGAATCACCTAAGGTTTGACCTCATATTATATGGTTTTGGTAAATCTGAAGACAAAAATCTGCAGAAAATCTAATAGTGTGTATGGGGCTTAACTGTGAGGGGATCGGACTGACTAGAAGAGGAGACAGATCCTACCGTACCTACGCACGCGCGCGCGTCAGCTACGGCTCTTAAAGGAGCCATCGTACGGGCACGGCGGTTCATGCAGCAGTGCCATTCTGCCGACGTGTATCGATGTGAGCCGGACGGCAAGTGGTTAATGCTCTCCTTGCCCGGCCTGTCAGTTTAGGTGGGCGGCCATGTCTTGGTAGGTTTGCAGTTGTGCCATACTCTTTCCATTTTTGGATGATGGATTGAACAGTACTCTGTGAGATGTTCAAAGCTTGGGATATTTTTTTATAACCTAACCCTGCTTTAAACTTCTCCACAACTTTATCCCTGACCTGTCTGGTGTGTTCCTTGGCCTTCATGATGCTGTTTGTTCACTAAGGTTGTCTAACAAACCACAGAGGGCTTCACAGAACAGCTGTATTTATACTGAGATTAAATTACACACAGGTGGACTCTATTTACTAATAAGGTGACTTCTGAAGGCAATTGGTTCCATTAGATTTTAGTTAGGGGTATCAGAGTAAAGGGGGCTGAATACAAATGCACGCCACACTTTTTAGATATTTATTTGCAAAAAATGTTGAAAACCATTTATTATTTTCCTTCCACAAGTATTTTTTGTTTACTTATATTTATATTATTTTAACCGCTTGATAACATAGTAATATCTTTCTATACATTCACATACAGACATGACACATAAGGGACAATAAACATACAGGGTACATATCCAGTTAGACATATACTTTTTTCCTTCTTTATCTGGCTTTTGCTCTTCTTCTTGTCACTATTGCCCCACCTGTTTTCATACTATCACCCACTTTCTCCATTGTTACTCCACATTATTCCCATTACATTCCTATAAATATTACTGACAACTTTTTGTTTGTAAAGTCAATGCTCCTCCCAATGTCCCCTCTCCTCTCATCTTTATCACTCCAATTGTGCCTCTCTAGGTTATGTCCTCTATTTAAATCAAAAGGTGCAGCGCTAAAATCAATAAGACAACCATAGAGAATATGTAAAATGCTATATCCCTGGGGGGAAGAAAATAATGATGTGATGAACAGCACAAAGAGTGTCCAAATACAAAATGTCCAAGTATGAAGACATGAATCCACCAGGCAAATGTGATGATCACAGCAAAATTGTGTGGCTGATAGTAGAACCCTTCACCATGAACCAAATGGCCTCTCACCTGGTCACAAAGATAAAACAAGCAATCTCATGTGGGTCAGCAGATAAATGGCAAAGGTCCTAAGGCAAGGGACTCCTCCAGATAACCAGGTAGCAGGTGGGTGTCGTTTTCATGAAATCACAAAGGATACAGACATAGTGCTCTCCGTATAAAACAGTTTATTAAAGAAAGTGAAATAAAACTTACATAACAGGCACTTCACAAGTGCCAGGACGCTGACATGGAAACACAGCAGAGTGTGTACGAGCGGTGGAGCATGCGCAGTAGCCGCGGATGACGTCACGACGTCACGTTCTGGACGCGTTGCGTCCCAGTGGGCGGGGACTTCCTCAGCAGATGTCGTGACTACGTGGGCACCCGCGCTATAAAGAGGTGAGTTGTTATGGCAACACCAAAACAACTTCGAATGACGTGTATCAGATGTGGGCCGGCTCCAGAAGTGTCTCCACACACATCATTCGGAGCAAATAAAGCCCAGTCTGATATTAAAGGCTCAAAACTGCACATGATATAAGATTAAAAATATGTAAAAAATATATATAATCAGATATTAAGAATACATATATGATCTGGTGTTGACACAAGACACGCATAAAGTGTAATCTTGGCAGAACAGTGACAAACACCTAGGTCACAAAAATAAATGATTATTAAAATGATTGTAAAAAATGCATAATAAATACCCGTCATCCGCGACCACCGACCGCTCACCAACATAATTAAATAAAATTATCATCATAAAAATTCTCATCATAAAAATTCTCATCATAAAAATTATCTAACATCTTATCGATCAGATATAAAACAATTAGTGTCGAATTCTACATTTAACCCATCGGGGCACATAACCCCAGTCTCATAAATCCAATGGGATTCTCTTTTACTAAGCTGCCGGATAAAATTACCCCCTCTCCAGTGCTTTGTGACCCTTTCAATGCCCCAGAATTTTAGACACTTAGGGTTTTGTTGATGGAAGGTCTTAAAATGTCTGGACACGTTGTGGGTCTTGAGGCCTTTCTTAATATTATTAACATGTTCGGCTAATCTAACATGTAAGGGTCTTGAGGTTCTTCCAACATACTGGAGCCCACAGCTACACTCCAGCATGTAGACAACCCCAATGGTGTCGCATGTGATTAACTGTTTAATCTCGTACTCCCTGTTAGTGGCCGAAGCTAAAAATTTTTTTCTTTTTTTGATGTTTCCTTTGGAGTGCCTACAGGGGACACATCTACCACAAGCGTAAAAACCTCCCAGGAAAGAGAAAAGCCTATCTGAGGTAGGTACTGGGGGGTTAAGGACACTCGGTGCCAGACGATCCCTTAGCGTGGGGGCTTTTTTGTAGATGAACTGAGGTCTATCAGGTAGTATAGGACCTAAAACTCTATCTTGTTTCAGAATAGCCCAGTTTTTCTGAATAATTTTCTCGAATTTCCGGTATTGTATGTTATAATCCAATACCATTTTAAAGTTGTGACTATCACCAGTAGGGGCCTTAGAGGTATTGGCAATAAGTTCATTTCTTTCCATTAGCATGATTTTAGATACCTCTTCATCTAATGTGGCCCGATTGTACCCCTTCTGTTCAAATCTGGAGGTAAGGACCTCGGACTGGCTAACAAAATCCTCCACAGTGGTGCAATTTCGACGCAATCTGATATATTGACCCCTGGGGATGTTGCACAACCAAGAGCTGTGATGGCAACTCCCCAGGGGGATATAAGAATTGCGGTCAGTGGGCTTAAAGTAGTTGGTAAGAGAAAATTGATCATGTGAAATACTGATAGATAAATCCAGAAACACTACCTTTTCAGAACTGATGGTCCATGTAAGAGATATATTTTTGGAGTTGTTGTTTAGTGATTGAATGAAGTCATCCAACCTGGATCTCTCACCATTCCAGATTAAGATGAGATCATCAATGAATCTCCTGTAGCACAGCAGCTCGGGGGGACGATGGAGAAAAACCGCTTCATCCTCCCAGTGGGCCATAAAAATATTGGCCACACTGGGAGCAAAGCGGGCCCCCATAGCAACACCCCTGGTCTGCAGATAAAATTCTCTGTTGTACCAAAAATAATTCCTCTTGAGGCAGAAGTCCAGGCAACTCAAGAGGAATTCCTGGTGTCCACCAGATAAGGTAGAGGAAGCCAATGCCCATTCGACTGAGGTCATGGCATCCTCATGGCCAATAATGGTGTACAGGGAACCTACGTCCGCTGTTACCAAAAATGTTGAAGGCGAGCATTTCAAAGTTTCAAGGATCTGAATAATGTGTTTTGTGTCCTTCAAAAATGCTGGAGTTTGCATGACTAGGGGCTGCAGGAAAAAGTCGATATATTGTCCCAATCTGGCGGATACAGAGTCGATCCCATTAACGATGGGTCGTCCAGGAGGATTAACCGTATCCTTATGAATTTTTGGTAAAAAATATATGACGGGTGTTCGACTTCATTCAATCACTAAACAACAACTCCAAAAATATATCTCTTACATGGACCATCAGTTCTGAAAAGGTAGTGTTTCTGGATTTATCTATCAGTATTTCACATGATCAATTTTCTCTTACCAACTACTTTAAGCCCACTGACCGCAATTCTTATATCCCCCTGGGGAGTTGCCATCACAGCTCTTGGTTGTGCAACATCCCCAGGGGTCAATATATCAGATTGCGTCGAAATTGCACCACTGTGGAGGATTTTGTTAGCCAGTCCGAGGTCCTTACCTCCAGATTTGAACAGAAGGGGTACAATCGGGCCACATTAGATGAAGAGGTATCTAAAATCATGCTAATGGAAAGAAATGAACTTATTGCCAATACCTCTAAGGCCCCTACTGGTGATAGTCACAACTTTAAAATGGTATTGGATTATAACATACAATACCGGAAATTCGAGAAAATTATTCAGAAAAACTGGGCTATTCTGAAACAAGATAGAGTTTTAGGTCCTATACTACCTGATAGACCTCAGTTCATCTACAAAAAAGCCCCCACGCTAAGGGATCGTCTGGCACCGAGTGTCCTTAACCCCCCAGTACCTACCTCAGATAGGCTTTTCTCTTTCCTGGGAGGTTTTTACGCTTGTGGTATATGTGTCCCCTGTAGGCACTCCAAAGGAAACATCAAAAAAAGAAAAAAATTTTTAGCTTCGGCCACTAACAGGGAGTACGAGATTAAACAGTTAATCACATGCGACACCATTGGGGTTGTCTACATGCTGGAGTGTAGCTGTGGGCTCCAGTATGTTGGAAGAACCTCAAGACCCTTACATGTTAGATTAGCCGAACATGTTAATAATATTAAGAAAGGCCTCAAGACCCACAACGTGTCCAGACATTTTAAGACCTTCCATCAACAAAACCCTAAGTGTCTAAAATTCTGGGGCATTGAAAGGGTCACAAAGCACTGGAGAGGGGGTAATTTTATCCGGCAGCTTAGTAAAAGAGAATCCCATTGGATTTATGAGACTGGGGTTATGTGCCCCGATGGGTTAAATGTAGAATTCGACACTAATTGTTTTATATCTGATCGATAAGATGTTAGATAATTTTTATGATGAGAATTTTTATGATGAGAATTTTTATGATGATAATTTTATTTAATTATGTTGGTGAGCAGTCGGTGGTCGCGGATGACGGGTATTTATTATGCATTTTTTACAATCATTTTAATAATCATTTATTTTTGTGACCTAGGTGTTTGTCACTGTTCTGCCAAGATTACACTTTATGCGTGTCTTGTGTCAACACCAGATCATATATGTATTCTTAATATCTGATTATATATATTTTTTACATATTTTTAATCTATTATGATGTGCAGTTTTGAGCCTTTAATATCAGACTGGGCTTTATTTGCTCCGAATGATGTGTGTGGAGACACTTCTGGAGCCGGCCCACATCTGATACACGTCATTCGAAGTTGTTTTGGTGTTGCCATAACAACTCACCTCTTTATAGCGCGGGTGCCCACGTAGTCACGACATCTGCTGAGGAAGTCCCCGCCCACTGGGACGCAACGCGTCCAGAACGTGACGTCGTGACGTCATCCGCGGCTACTGCGCATGCTCCACCACTCGTACACACTCTGCTGTGTTTCCATGTCAGCGTCCTGGCACTTGTGAAGTGCCTGTTATGTAAGTTTTATTTCACTTTCTTTAATAAACTGTTTTATACGGAGAGCACTATGTCTGTATCCTTTGTGATTTCATGAAAACGACACCCACCTGCTACCTGGTTATCTGGAGGAGTCCCTTGCCTTAGGACCTTTGCCATTTATCTGCTGACCCACATGAGATTGCTTGTTTTATCTTTGTGACCAGGTGAGAGGCCATTTGGTTCATGGTGAAGGGTTCTACTATCAGCCCCACTATTTTGCCGTGATCATCACATTTCCCTGGTGGATTCATGTCTTCATACTTGGACATTTTGTATTTGGACACTCTTTGTGCTGTTCATCACATCATTATTTTCTTCCCCCCAGGGATATAGCATTTTACATATTCTCTATGGTTGTCTTATTGATTTTAGCGCTGCACCTTTTGATTTATTTGTTTGGAGGGATTTGATCGTTTGACCCTGGTGTTCAGCTGCTTCCAGTTTTTTGTGTCATATGTGCGCTGATATACATTTTCATATTATGTCCTCTATTTCTCTTATAATGTGCCAAAAAAAAAAAAAAATCACACTAAATGAAGTGTTATATGCTATAGTGAAAAATGTATTTGTAGATCAAAACCAAGAAAAAAAATATTGTCATTAATATGATTAAAGTGGAACTAACTGTATCTGAGAATCACAAACTGAAAACTCTTTTTAAACACTTGCTGCCCGCCTCGCCGTCATTTGCGGCTCTTGTTCTGGGTGGACGTCTTATCATGGCGCCCAGAATGGGCGCTCTCGAGTGCCCCCGGGGGCACGTAGCACGGCGATCGCGGCCACACCGTGTTGCTAGGACACAGTGTGACTCCGATCTCTGTAAAGAGCCACGGCCGCGGCTCTTTAACCATGTGATCGGCTGTGTTCAATCACATGTAAACACGGAGATGCCGGTAATCGGCTCTCCTTGCCTCACAGTGTGAAGAGAGGAGAGACGATCAGCGACATCTCCTCACAGAGGACATCTAGGCATGTAAACAGGGCACTGATCATCAGTGCCCTGATTACAATAAAGCGCCCACAGTGCCAGAAGTGAGTGCCCACAAGTGCCAGCAATCAGTACCCATTAGTGATGTCAGTCAGTGCTGGCTATCACTGCTGCCCACCACTGCTGCCCATCAATACCTATCACTGCTGCCCATCAATGCAACCCATCAATGTTGATCAGTACCCATTGGTGCTGGCTATCCGTGTTGCCTATCTGTGCCCACCAGTGCCGCCTATCAGTGCCACCTATCAGTGCCCATAAGTGTAGCATATTCGTGCCTCCTCATCAGTGCCACCTAATCAGTGGCCATAAGTGCTGCCTCTTCAGCGCCCATCAGTGAAGGAGAAAAATTACTTATTTACAAAATTTACTGACAGAAACTAAGAAAAACTTATATTTTTTTCACAATTTTCATTCTTCTATTTTTTTTAGAAAAAAATAAAAAACCCAGAAGTGATTAAATACCACCAAAAGAAAGCTCTATTTGTGTGAAGAAAATTATAAAAATTTAACATGGTTACAGTGTAGCATGACTGCGCAATTGTCATTCAAAGTGTGACAGCGCTGAAAGCTGAAAAATGGCCTGGGCAGGAAGGGGGTGTAAGTGCCCGGTATTGAAGTAGTCAATTCATTTTTTATAGTGGTTTTAAAGCTTCAGGTTTTTTTAAATAAAAATAACAAACATGCCTATACTTACCTGCTCTGTGTAATGGTTTTGCACAGAGCAGCCCCGATCCCCTTCTTCTGGGGTCCCCCGCCGGCATGCCAGGCTCCTCTTCATTGGGTGCCCCCAGGGAAAGCCACTCGCTCCCGAGCCCTGCTGCTGCGTCCATTTACACAGATGGTAGGACTCAGCCCTGCCCCCCTGCTCCCATGCCTCCGGATTTGATTGACAGCAGCGTTACTATCAATCTGTCCAATGAGGAGAGAGACACGTGTACATTGCTGGATCGGGCTCAAGTAAGGAAAAGGGGGGTCTTGGGGCGTAGCTGCAGCACAGAAGATCTTTCACAGAATGCATTAAGGTGAAAAACCTTAACAGGTTCCCGACCGGCGCACGCCAATGTACGTTGGCAGAATGGCACAGCTGGGCAAATGGGCGTACCCGTACATCCCTTTGAATTTGCCGCCGTGCCATTGCGCACGCGCGTGCCGGCCGGGAGCTCCGTGAGTGAGGGTCGCGGGTCCTGCGTACTCGATCACCGTGGGGATACCCGTGATCGCCTCACGGAGAGGATGAACAGGGAGATGCTAAAGTAAACAAGTATCTCCCCGTTCTGCCTAGTGACAGTGTCACTGATCTCTGTTCCCTGTGATTGGGAGCAGAGATCAGTGACGTGTCACATGTAGCCACGCCCCCCACAGTAACACATCCCTAGGACATACTTAACCCCTCCCTGCCCCCTAGTCGTTAACCCTTTCACTGCCAGTGTCATTTACACAGGAATCAGTGCATTTGTATAGCACCGATTGCTGTATAAATGACAATGGTCCCAAAAATGTGTCAAAATTGTCTGATATGTCCACCATAATGTCACAGTCACGATTAAAATCGCTGATCGCCACCATTACTAGTAAAAAAAAAATTAATAATAAAAATGCCATAAAACTATCCCCTATTTTGTAAACGCTATAACTTTTGTGCAAACCAATCAATATACGCTTATTGCGATTTTTTTTTACCAAAAATATGTAGAAGAATATGTATCGGCCTAAACTGAGGAAAAAAAATGTTTTTTTTAATATTTTTTGGGGATATTTATTATAGCAAAAAGTTAAAAAAAGCGTCTTTTTCAAAATTGTCGCTATTTTCTTGTTTATAGCGCAAAAAATAAAAACCGCAGAGGTGATCAAATACCACCAAAAGAAAGCTCTATTTGTGGGAAAATAAGGACGTCAATTTTATTTGGGAGCCACATCGCATGACCGCGCAATTGTCAGTTAAAGCGACGCAGTGCCGAATCGCTGGTCAGGAAGGGGGTAAATTCTTCTGGGGCTGAAGTGGTTAAAGCCTCATACCCATGATCGGATTGTTTGCCAACAAAACCGTGGAATTTTGTCCAAAGGGCATTGGCCCAAACGTGTCTTGCATACACACGGTCACACAATTGTTGGCCAACAATTACGAACATAGTGACGTACTATGTGGTTTTTCAGCTCTTTAGCACCACCCTTTGGGCTCCTGACAATTTCATGTTAGTAGAAGTTTGGTGAGTGTTGATTCGTGCTTTTCAGTTTGTTTCTGAATGGCCGTTCCTCAACCAGCCATGTTGCGGAATCGGAGGAGATAACGTGTTATTTATTATTGGCCTTGGAGTTATTGCTTTGACATTATTTTTTTGGTTGAATAATAATGATTTGATTTGGTATATTTTCTATATTTTTGGATGCATAGAATGCACATTTTGGTTAAGTTTTGTTGGCTGATAACATGTCTAATTTTATTTGTTTTCTATTTTTAATGCACAATAAAAACATTGTGTACAATAATACTTGGCTATGTGTTTTACTTCAAATGACATTTTGGGAGTAGGCAGTTACATTTTAAAAAATACAATGTAAAACTACGGGATAATGGTGTTGTGGTAACTTGCCCAAATAAAAAAAAAAGTATAATAATATTATTCTTGTTATCACTAGAAAACAAAAGCCTTTGAAAATTTGTTTGCAATAACTCCATCAGTATCACCAGCAAATCAGCTTCATTATTATCCCATTAAAGAAGAAGAGAATTGTGCGCTGCATTTGGAGATTTCATAATTTGCCACGTCACGAATGTTAATTCTCCATTACAAACGCTAGTTTACGCTTCCGCAATGGTGTCCCTACGGGGGGCCAGAGGGGGCCCTGACCTCCCCAACATTATGCTGTGCCCCACCATGAGCGCCACCAATTTTATTATTTTTTTTTTTACAAAAAGGCAATGTCTAATGCCCCGGTCGGATTTTCCGATGGAAAAAGTGCGATCGGATTGTGTTGTCAGAAATTCCGATCGTGTGTGGGCTCCATCGGACTTTTTCCGTCGGAATTTCTGACACACAAAGTTTGAGAGCAGGTTATAAAATTTTCTGCCAACAAAATCCGATCGGTTAAATTCCGATCGCATGTACACAAATCCGACGCACAAAGTGCCACACATGCTCAGAATAAATTAAGAGACGAAAGCTATTGGCTACTGCCCCGTTTATAGGCCCGACATACGTGCTTTACGACACCGCGTTCAGAACGATCGGATTTTCCGACAACTTTCTGCTCGCTGACACTGCATAATGCGAGCGTTCACACAACCACAGCCGCCCAATCTGCTCCTTCCCCTGCATCCTCATTGGCAGGGAGAAGAGCGAGTTGCAGGAAGGACTCCACCAGGACTCTCAGTTACTGAAAAAACAGGCTGATTTCTCCCATCCTTAGGACATGAGAACCAGCCTGTAAATTCCAAGAGATGCCAGACCAGCGCTGTCAATAGCAGGGGCAGGACAGCAAGAGGAGGCCGGGGAACCCCACAGTGGAAGAACACCAGGGCCCGGAGGCAAGACAACCTTTGCAACCCTGATAGTTCTCCCACTGCTTTGGACCCTTATATTTTCTTGGTATGCTGGTGACATATATCTCTTGTTTTCTGCCACCCTGGGGGGGGGGGGGGGGGGCAATAGAGTAGGAAGGGAGCTCACTGCAGAACATGTGAAAGGGCCGTTGTGGAATGGTAGTAATGGGCCCCAGGATATATATATATATATATATATATATATATATATATATATATATATATATACAGTGGGGCAAAAAAGTATTTTGTCAGCCACCAACTGTGCAAGTTCTCCCACTTAAAAAGATGAGAGAGGCCTGTAATTGTCATCATAGGTATACCTCCACTATGAGAGACAAAATATGGAAACAAATCCAGACAATCACATTGTCTGATTTTTGAAAGAATTTATTTGCAAATTATGGTGGAAAATAAGTATTTGGTCAATATCAAAAGTATTTGTTATATATCCTTTGTTGGCAATGATAGAGGTCAAACATTTTCTGTAAGTCTTCACAAGGTTGTCACACACTGTTGCTGGTATATTGGCCCATTCCTCCATGCAGATCTCCTCTAGAGCAGTGATGTTTTGGGGCTGTCGCTGGGCAACATGGATTTTCAACTCCTTCCAAAGGTTTTCTATGGGATTGAGATCTGGAGACTGGCTAGGCCACTCCAGGACCTTGAAATGCTTCTTACGAAGCCACTCCTTTGTTGCCCTGGCGGTGTGTTTGGATCATTGTCATGCTGAAAGACCCAGCCACGTTTCATCTTCTATGCCCTTGCTGGTAGGAGGAGGTTTGCACTCAAAATCTCACGATACATGGCCCCATTCATTCTTTCATGTACACGGATCAGTCATCCTGTTCCCCTTGCAAAGAAACAGCCCCAAAGCATGATGTTGCCACCCCCATGCTTCACAGTAGGTATGGTGTTCTTTGATTGCAACTCAGCATTCTCTCTCCTCCAAACACGACAAGTTGTGTTTCTACCAAACAGTTCTACTTTGGTTTCATCTGACCATATGACATTCTCCCAATCCTCTTCTGGATCATCCAAATGCTCTCTAGCAAACCTCAGACAGGCCCAGACATGTACTGGCTTAAGCAGGGGGACACGTCTGGCACTGCAGGATCTGAGTCCCTGGCGGCGTAGTGTGTTACTGATGGTAGCCTTTGTTACGTTGGTCCCAGCTCTCTGCAGGTCATTCACTAGGTCCCCCCTGTGTGGTTCTGGAATTTTTGCTCACCGTTCTTGTGATCATTTTCACCATTCTTGTCTTCCATTTTCTAATTATTGCTCCCACAGTTGATTTCTTCACACCAAGCTGCTTGCCTATTGCAGATTCAGTCTTCCCAGCCTGGTGCAGGTCTACTATTTTGTTTCTGGTGTCCATCGACAGCTCTTTGGTCTTCACCATAGTGGAGTTTGGAGTGTGACTGTTTGAGGTTGTGGACAGGTGTCTTTTATACTGATAACAAGTTCAAACAGGTGCCATTAATACAGGTAATGAGTGGAGGACAGAGGAGCCTCTTAAAGAAGAAGACACAGGTCTGTGAGAGACAGAAATCTTGCTTGTTTGTAGGTGACCAAATACTTATTTTCCACCATAATTTGCAAATAAATTCTTTCAAAAATCAGACAATGTGATTGTCTGGATTTGTTTCCACATTTTGTCTCTCATAGTTGAGATATACCTATGATGACAATTACAGGCCTCTCTCATCTTTTTAAGTGGAAGAACTTGCACAATTGGTGGCTGACTAAATACTTTTTTGCCCCACTGTATATAATTGCATTATATAGTTGCCCCCCTACTTTTGTCCCTGTTCCCCCATGTGCCCCCCCTAAATATGAAAGCTGGAGACGCCACTGCGCTTCCGACTCGTCCTTGCTTCCGAGCATGTGTGTTTGTACTTTGGACTTTGTCCAACGGACTTGTGTACACACACTCGGAAAATCCGACAACAGACATTTGTCCGTGGAAAATTTGAAAACCTGCCATCCAACATTTGTCGGCAGAAAATCCAACAACAATTATCCAATGGAGCGTACAAACGGTCGGATTTACCGACAACAGCCTGTCATCACACATTTCCCATCGGAAAATCCGATCATGTGTATGAGGCTTAAGATTGGGATGCCATTAAAGTTCATGTGCGTGTAAAGCAGGGGCGGATCCAGAGTCTAGTCTCGGGAGGGGCACTGACAGAAAATAAGGTTTATTGCAGGCAATTTATCGTGGCAATGGCTGGTGTTAGCGCTTCAATCATCATGGCACCATGGTTGTTATGGTGTCAGGATGATTGAAGTGCATTATTTCCATTATTACATTGGGATATAAAATAAAATAGTTAAACTCACCCTAATACAGAATCAGTCGGAGCCCTGGGCGTGTCACTTGCCACCGTCGCCTGCCACCAGATGCTGATTGTCACTTGCCACGTCACCTACCACACGCTGCGAATTGTCACTTGCTACATCACCTGCTACACATTGTGGATTGTCCCTTGCTGTGTCACTTGCCTGCTACAAGGTGCGGATTGTCACTTGCCGTGTCACCTGCCATACGTTGCAGATTGTCACGTGCTGTGTCACTTGCCATGTCACCTTGCCACCAGATGCAGATTGTCACTTGCCACGTCACCTGCCACACATTGCGGATTGCCACTTGCCGTGTCACTTGCCTGCTACAAGGTGCGGATTGTCACTTGCCACGTCACCTGCCATACATTGCAGATTGTCACTTGCTGTGTCACTTGCCATGTCACCTTGCCACCAGATGCAGATTGTCACTTGCTGTGTCCCAGCTTGAAGGCAGGCAGCAGAGAGATGATGTAATCTCTCTGCTGCCTGCGGCTGCACAGTGAGGGCACTAGAGCAGTGATGCAGGGCGGGCGGTGAGAGATGATGTCATCTCTCTGCTCCCCCCGCCCGATCACCTGCCGACTGGCCTGTTCAGCCGCTCACCCACCAGCCCGCTAACTGATCCGCCAGCTTTCCCGCCGGCCCTCTAACTGATCCGTCAGCTCACCTGCCGGCCCCGCTAACTGATCCACCCACCTGCCTGTCACTAATTTCTGGGGGGGGGGGGGCGATTGCCCCGTTGCCCCCCCTCCCCCCGATCTGCTCCTGGTGTAAAGGCAGGCGTCCCAATACTTTTGGTAATATAGTCTATGAAGATATATGACATCATTGTGGCCTTGGCCATGAACAAAGAAGCAACTGATGAAATGTAAAAAAAAAAAATGTAAACACATAAACATATCTTCCTATCTATTTACTAAGGCTAGTAGCATGGGGATTAAAAATTGTTAAAGTTAAATGAGAGAGTTTAGTTCTCCTTTTAATAAAAGTAAGTAGTAAGAGATTTTTTTTTTTTTTTTTTTTTATTAATATTATTTTGGATTATTATTTCTATAAATCTCTTCATTAATATTATTATATATATTTATTATTGTTATTATTATTATTTTAAGATATATTTTTAGTAAGACAAGAAAGTACAGTATTTCTTCTTTAGCCAGAAGACATTTACCTGTCATCACTTTCAACACAAATTGAATAAAACAAAGGGGTTTAAGCCTCATTTTAGGGTGGAAGGTGGAGCTAAGCTAATATGGAATTTCAAAACAATTCATTTCACAGCCTGGGTATGTGTAGAGTGATTGTCAGTAACATCCACTTAATGAATTGAGCTGGGAGATGAATGAAGTTTGACAGGCCAGCCTACTATGCAGGAACAGTAAATGTTTGCAGCACAGGGAGTGCTCCAGTTTGTTTTAGGCCAGATGGAGACAGGAGAGCAAAGGTTATATATTCAACATTCGGCTTTCCAATCCCTGCTGGCTGCTCTATAAGCTGGATATTGTTTGAATGTGCTGAATTATTATACATATGGGTTGTGTCAATGAATGTTTTAAAGTTTCAGAAATATAGGTTTGCATGTATGTACGAGGGCTGTACCAAAAGTTGTGCAAAAGTGGGCATACAATGTTTTAACCACTTCAGCCCCGGAAGGATTTACCTGCTTCCTGACCAGAGCACTGGCGATACGGCACTGCGTTGCTTTAATTGACAATAACGCGGTCGTGAGACATTGCACCCAAACAAAATTGACGTGCTTTTTTTCCCCACAAATAGAGCTTTCTTTTGGTGGTATTTGATCACCTCTGCGGTTTTTATTTTTTGCACTATAAACAAAAAAAGAGCAACAATTTAGAAAACAAAAACGCATTATTTTTTTACTTTTTGCTATAATAAAAATCCCCCAAAAATATATAAAAAAACATTTTTTTTCCTCAGTTTGGGCCGATATGTATTCTTCTACATATTTTTGGTAAATAAAATCGCATGAGTGTATATTGATTGGTTTGCACAAAAGTTATAGCATCTACAAAATAGGGGATAGTTTTATGGCATTTTTATTATAATTTTTTTTTATTAGTAATGGCAGCGATCTGCGATTTTTATCGGGACTGCGACATTATGGCGGATACATCGGACACTTTTGACACTATTTTGGGACCATTGTCATTTATACAGCGATCAGTTCTATAAAAATGCACTGATTACTGTATAAATGACACTGGCAGGGAAGGGGTTAACCACTAGGGGGCGATGAAGGGGTTAAGTGTGTCCTAGGTAGTGATTCTAACTGTGGGGGGGGGGGGGTGGACTTCAACTCACATGACAGTGATCACTGCTCCCAATGACAGGGAGCAGTGATCTCTGTCATGTCACAAGGCAGAACGGGGAAATGCCTTGTTTACATAGGCACTTCCCCGTTCTGCAGCTCTGTGACACGATCACCAGGAGACGGGTACGGTCACACTGTACGTGGCGGGTGCGCGCGCTCCTGCTATCCCTGCCTCTTAAAGGGGACGTACAGGTACGCCCATTTGCCCACCGCTGCCATTGTGCTGACGTATATCGCCGTGCAGCAGTCGACAAGTGGTTAAGGGGGCAAATTCATCCGGAGCTAAAGTGGTTAAAAAATTCATTAAAAAATAAACACAATATATACCAAATTTTTTTTGCAAACTATGAAAGATTATGTTATGTCGAGTAAATAGATGTCATACTTTAAAATTGCACACGCTGGTGGAATGGTAACAAACTTAAAAATTACTTAAAAATCCCCATAGGTGACTCTTGAAAATTTTTTACAGGTTTCCTGTTTAAAATTACAGAGGAGGTCTAGTGCTAGAATTATTGCTCTAATTCTAATGTTCATGGCGATACCTCACATGTGTGGTGCGAACACTGTTTACATATGCGTGCGCGACTTACGTATGCATTTGCTTCTGCGCACGAGCACGGAGGGACAGGAAGCTTTAAAAAAAAAAGCATTATTATTTATGTAAACATCCTTTGTAATAGAAATAAGGATGGCAGTTCCTCTTTAAGGAGAGATCTGGGGTCAAAAAGACCTCAAACCTCTTTACCTTTAAAAGATCAAAAAAGGTTTTTTTTTTTGATCTTTTGCTTTAAAAAAAATTGTTTACTTCTATCCTAGACCGGAAGTGACGTCATGACATCCCTCTGCTTCTCCAAGGCCATAGAGACAATCAGAGATGATCTAGTCTCTTATTGCCTCTGTGACCAGCCGGCCGCACCTTCATATCGTTTCTCGGGTGTGACGGTGAAATCAGTAAGCCTGAGAGACACTGCCCCGCTGCTCCGGAAAGCTATCCAGTGGCTAATAAGCCACTTTGATTGCTTTCATGAGAAATAAGCCTTTAAAATGAGCACTTTTGATTATTCATGTTCGTGTCCCATAGACTTTAACGGTTTCGGGGTTCTGCCGAATTTTTTGCCTGTTCGGTATGTTCTGGTGTGAACCGAACCGGGGGGTGTTCGGCTCATCCCTAGTCAGCAGCTCTCCGCTCAGGGAGCTGTGAGAACAGAGTGATCAGTGGCGTTTGATCACTCGGTTCTCAGTGTTAGAGGTGCCGGGGACATATGCCTTTTATTTTTTATTTTTACAATGTTTTTTTTTTTAATAAAAAATTGTGTCACTTTTATTAGTATTACAAGGAATGTAAACATCCCATGTAATAGAAAAAAGCATGACAGGACCTCTTAAATATGAGATCTGGGGGTCAAAAAGACCTCAGATCTCATATTTACACTAAAATGCAATAAAAAAAAAAAATGTTGTCATTTAAAAAATATTTTTAAAAAAATGGCCCTTTAAGAGCTATGGGCGGAAGTGATGTTTTGACGTCACTTCCGCCCTGCAATGTTATGGAGACAGGTGGGGGCCATCTTCCCCTCACTCGTCTCCATACCCATCAAGGGAGAACATCTGATCGCCTCTGCTGCTGCCGACGGCTCCGGTAAGCGGCGGAGGGCACCGATACGAGGCGGGAGGGGGGGGTGTCCTCTCCCGCCACCGATAAAAGTGATCTTGTGGCGAATCCGCTGCAGAGACCTCTCTTATCAGAAATCGGATCGCCGGCCGAAGAAGTGGATACTGGGGTTATGGCAGCTAGCTGCTGCCATAACAACGATATTTCTCTTCAAACTTAGGACGTATATCGGCGTGCGGCGGTCCGTAAGTGGTTAATGTGTGTTATTTGCAGGATCACCAGTTCAAAATTAAGGGAAATACGCTCTAAAGAAAACGAATGCACCACATCTAAGGACTGGAAAGCTGCAATACATAACATTTTTGGTTTTGGGATGAGATACTTTTAAAAATGTACTCAATTTTTCTGATAAAGCGATTGCACTTTGGTACAAAGTATCAGTGTAGCAGTTCATCAAATGATTTACTTGGTGTTCAGGGTTACATCAGCAATTTCTACTAATGAGCAGAACTGGCATAAAACAGGTACCCAGCCATGCTAATTCTTGAGAAACTTAATGAGTTGCTTTAATTTTTTTTGGTCTAACTCCTAAAGTTTTCAAACAAAGTATTCAGTTCTCTCTGGAACAGCATGAGCCAAATCAGGCTTAGGAACAGCATATGCATGAAATATGCCACATAGATGTAATTAAAAAGGGGCAAGCGGTTAGCTGCCCCCGTCCAGCCCTGCCACCTGCTTGCGAAGGCAGCCTGCCTCCATTGGCCACGTGCCCCCATCTGTTATTTAAAAGCGCTGCGTATTTAACAGAGGGGGCATTTATTCAACCTCTTTTCCTTTTAATTAGATCTCAGGATGGGCATAACAATAAAGATCTTTGGCAAAAGAAGTGAGCACCGCCATGATAATGGGAGAGCCGTCCTGGGTCACAGTTCACTGTCAGCTTATTGCCGACCGTTGCTGGAACTGAAGGGCTTAAAGCCAAGCGGAGGAAACAGAGAGGTCAGAAGACAAAACAAGGATCTCCGGAGCTGTTCCCCCATTAATTGGGTTTTTTTTTTTTTTTTGTGAATCTGGCACTTTTCCCAGCACAAACACTGCAATAGCAAACAATGCACAGACAATGTTTTGTATCCTCAACGGAGAAATATCTTGTCATTGTATAAATTAAAAGTGTGTGTCTGTCAAACATTGCAATTTTGCATGGATAAGTCCGCTTCAGCACCTATTCTTTATTCTGCCATGTACATGCTGCCCATGCAAATGCACCATTAGATATCTGTCCAACCTGATTTAACGAATTTAAGACCCCATGGCTTGCTGCCTTCTTTTAACATGGCACATCTGTATCATGCTGCTCAAAAAATCTACTGAAGGATCAGTGGTGGGCCGTAATGCAGAGCGCAGGGGAGCCGCCCTCCTATTCCATGCGTCCGGCCCCCTAATCTACATGCGGGGCGCCGGACACATGAATTCCAATGGGTTTTTTTTTTGTTTTTTTTTTTTTTTAGAAGCACAAAAGACTTAAAGCGGAGTTCCACACAAAAATGGAACTTCCGCTTTTCAGAACCCTCCCCCCCTCCGGTGTCACATTTGGCACCTTTCAGGGGGGAGGGGGGTGCAGATACACCCACTTCCGGCATAGACTCCCATGGGAGTCTATGCCTCTTCCCGTCCCCACTGCGCTGTCTCCTGGGAACACACAGCTCCCAGGAGAGAGCGGGGACCACTTGGGACGCGCAGCGCGACTCGCACATGCGCAGTAGGGAACCGGGAAGTGAAGCCGCAATGCTTCACTTCCTGATTCTCTCACCTAGGATGGCGGCAGCAGCTGCCGAGAACCGAGCGGGTTCTCGGCGTCCCCTGCCGACATCGCTGGACCCTGGGACAGGTAAGTGGCCATGTATTAAAAGTCAGCAGCTGCAGTATTTGTAGCTGCTGGCTTTTAATATTTTTTTTTTTTGGCGGTGTGGGTGAACCCCCGCTTTAAAAAAGAGTGGGCTCGGGGTGCAGAGCACTGATTGCCTTGGGTGGAATGCACCTTATGCCGTGTACACACGACTGGACTTTTTGACCGGACTGGTCCGACGGACCGAGTCTGGCGGACAATTCGACCGTGTGTGGGCTTCATCGGACCTGCAGCTGACTTTTTCGGTGGAAAATCAGACGGACTTTAGATTTGGAACACGTTTCAAATCTTTCCGACGGACTCGAGTCCAGTCGAAAAGTCCACTCGTCTGTATGCTAGTCTGACGGATGAAAACTGAAGCTAGGGCAGCTATTGGCTACTGGCTATCAACTTCCTTATTTTAGTCCTGTCGTACGTCATCACATATGAATCCGTCGGATTTTGGTGTGATCGTGTGTAGGCAAGTTTGTTTGTTCGGAAAGTCCGTTGAAAGTCCACCAAAAGTCCGTCGCATAGACCGTCGGACCAGTCCGGTCGAAAAGTCCGCTCGTGTGTACGCGGCATAAGGGTGATGAGGATGATATTACAGCTATATGGCAGCAGATATACATGGGATATGATGTCAATAGTATGTATACACAGGGTAAAATAAAGATTAGTGCCAGAGGAGAAGGAAGGCCATCTATTGTTTACCAAATGTGATTGCCAACCTCACCAACCATAAGGAAAATAAAGGAATCAGAAAAAGGTAATGATTTTACAGAAAAGGTTGTTAGTGTCCTTGGAATGTATATCATTTACCTGGAGTTTTTTTCAACTTTTAAAAAAAAAACTTTATATTGAATCTGTGGCCAGGCTATGGACATTTAGGTACTAACATATTATTAAGCAGCGGAAAATTAGCTTTAAATCAAACTTACCCCCAGTGGCCTCCGTAGGTTAAAGCACTGTGTAGATATTCATCCTCTTAATTTACAGTATTGGAGTTGTTCTCTCAGCCACATAACTTACCTTGCTTCCCAATTTTCAGCAGTGACTTAAAAGCTCAGCTCCCTGAAGAAGGCAGCTTCTGGGATGGGAAAGCAGGGGGAGCTGAGTTGCAGAGAGACTTCAGTGAATTTTGTGGATGGATTGTTCCATAGAGCCTGCAGCTACATGGGTCAGCGGGGGCCTTTTTTTAACACTCATTTACTTGTACTTGTTAAAAATATGTAAATACAGCAATGTTCATAGCCTGGTCACAGTTTGACTTCAAGTGGTTCTAAAACCTGAAGATTTTTTATCTTAAAAGAGAAGTCCAGCCTGAGCTCGTTTGGCTGGGTTTCTCCTATGGGTCACATGAGTGCAATTCGTTTTGCACTCCTGTGACCCATTTTCAGCAGAGTGGTCTGAAGTCCGCTCTCTGCTGACGTCACAGGAATCAGTCCATGGAATGGAAGTCGGGATCCACCAGGTGCCTGGACTGACACCCGGCTCAGCCTCTCAGCGAGCCGCTGAGAGCCTGAGATGGCCACTCCCTGCCCCTCCACAGCTCAGCTCTCCAGTGAGTGTGAAGGAGCAGAGCGGAGAGATGTTGATTGACAGGCAACAGCTCTCTGCTCGGGGAGCTGTGAGAACCGAGCCATCAGCGGTGTTCGATCACTCAGTTCTCAGTGCAGAGGCGCTGGGGGACAGATGCAGCATCCACCAAGGTAAGTATGATGGGGGGAAAAAAAACCCAAACCCATACTTCTGTTTTAATGCATTCTTTGCATGAAGGCAAAAAAACCTTCAGAGCACAGCTCCTCTGCCCCCCCATAATTGCATGACCCAGATCTAGAGATGTGCAGGAGAGTAGTGGCTTTCTCTGCTCTCTCTCTCTTTTCATTGGTTCAGACACAGCAGTGGGAGCCATTGTCAATCACAGCCAGTGAGGAGGGAGTGAGGGACGGGGCTGAGTCATGCTCCGTGTGTCTTATTGACACCCAGACCTGGCTCAGGAGTGAGCCCCCCCCCCCCCAAGCAGCTTGCTATGGGGGCACTCGGCAAGGGGTAGGTGCCAGGAGCACCAGCAGGGGACCGGAGAAGAGGAGGATCAAGGCTGCTCTGTGCAAAACCATTACACAGAGCAGGTAAGTATAACATGTTTGTTATTTTTTTTGTAAAAAAAATAATCATCCTTTACAAACACTTTAAGGCTGTCTTGAGATTGAAAGGTTTGAAGAGCTTGCAGGAACTTGAAAACTGAAAGAATAACTGTGAGTCATACATCCATGACAATATACACAAGAACACTAGACGGGTACTAAAAACTACCTGTACAAATCATTATAAAACAATGATGGTTATATAAATGTATTTCTGTACATAGCTCGGCAGTTTTCATTTTACTGACTTATTTTATTAGTGGATGTATATTTGCTGCAATGTTTCTATTTGCTGCACTGCAGAGTCACTCTCCATTTATATGAAATTATATATTGGAAACAACAGTCAATTCTGTCGTAATAGAGATGCAACATTGTTTCCTGACTCCACAAGATCAGCTGGGTCAATTCCTGGATAATATATTCACATATTACAAAATCTGTTTGTAATGATGCATGTGGATGTCAACGAAAAGTCATCCAGTTCTTTTTGAGAATCCATGATTCATTGTGTGGTAGGGTGTTCCATTGCATAACCACTCTTGCCATTGCCTCCATATGCTTGCATGTTATGTTTAGACACCTCAATTAACGTTACATTGTAATATACACTCACCGGCCACTTTATTAGGTACACCTGTTCAATTGCTTTGGTAACAATTTGGCTAATCAGCCAATCACATGGCTGCAACTCAATGCATTTAGGCATCCAGACATGATGAAGACGGTGAGTTGAGCTATGGAATGTTCTGTTTTTATCTTTCATGATGAAGACAACTTTCTGAAGTTCAAACTGAGCATCAGAATGGTGAAGAAAGGGGATTTAAGTGACTTTGAACGTGGCATGGTTGTTGGTGCCAGATGGACTGGTCTGAGTATTTAAAAAACTGCTGATCTACTGGGATTTTCACGCACAACCATCTCTAGGCCTTTTGTTTTGGCACATTTGGAGCATGTGCGATACCGGCGCATTGTATCTATCCCATTTTCAAACCACAGGAGCTTCAGCAGCTGGTGGAGCATTGGTAGCAATGCCTCGCTCCTGATGTGAGATGGGGGAGCTTCCTATCTTCCGTGTTGGCAGCTTATCCAGGTTTTGGAGCTCGCCGGCTTCCGAGATGGCCTCTGCGGAGGCCAGAAGTGATGCGCACGCATGTGACGTCATTACAACATGCATGCGCGGTATATCGGGGAATGCAATAGGCGCCATTCCTCCTCTTCTCTGGGGGATAGTGGATGGATGTCAACGAAGGTCTCCAGCGGAGGACAACAACCACACAGAGGAGTGACCTCCTTTTCTTTAGGTAGTCTGAGGGACAAATTCAGCTTGAGTGATAACCAATAATCCTTTTTGATGTGAGTATGGAGGACAAGGGGGATTTTGTTTAATCCTCCCTATTGATTTCTCTTGTGTATGACCCTGGGGTGACTATATATATATATATATATATATATACACAGTGGATATAAAAAGTCTACACACCCCTGTTTAAAATAAAATGTTTCTGTTACAGAGTGGTATACAGTCCCTGAGGAGGATACTGTTTGAATTTATTGAAACGCATTGGATTTCACTAACTTCTATAACCATTAACCGTGTTCTATGGTGGTGGAGTATGAAAATAAGCGGTTGGGGAATACCACTGTCTGTCCTATACATGATACATGATACATGTTATGTACAATCTGTTATGAATGAGGCATTAGCCCAGGCTATGTGTGTTGTATTTGGTATAAATTAGAAACTCATAATTTTTTTTAATAAAAAGTAACATTTTAACTAACATATTAACTGTATCTAAAATAAAGAAGATATATTTTTTAAATGTAATAAAATGGTAATTTGTTTCTACTTAAAGTTGCCTTATAAAGTCCTATTTAATAGTTACATAGTAGGTAAGGTTGAATAAAGACAATAGTCCATCCAGTTCAACCTGTGTAGGTTTTTTTTTCAAAGTATGTGTGTAAGGCCCCTTTCACACGATCGGACCGTTCAGTTCCGCCTGTCAGTTTTGACGGCGGACCTGAACGGGCGCTCCATGCTAGTCTATGGAGCGACGGGTGTCAGCGGTGACATGTCCGCTGACATCCGACCCAGTCCGATCCGCTAAAAGCAGACGGATGCCCCTCTACATTTAGATCCGTTGCTGGCAGATCGGATCGGGTGAGATCTGATGAAAATGGACATGCTGTCCGTTTTCGTCCGATCTCTCCATAGAAACCAGTGGGACTCGACAAGCCCCTCCCCGCTCAGTGAGCAGAGAGGGACCTGTCATCCGCCGGCTCAGCGGAGATCAACGGAGAGAGGCGGACTCTGTGGAAGCGGATCCGCCTCGTGAGAATGAGGCCTTAGGGATGATGGCAACCACACTTTCAGTTACACAAACCATTTATTGTACCATCTCTAGGGTTTACAGAGAATGGTCCAAAAAAGAGAAAATATCCAGTGAGCGGCAGTTGTGTGGATGAAAATGACTTGTTGATGTCAGAGGAGAATGGGCAGACTGGTTCCAGATGATAGAAAGGCAACAATAACTTAACCACTCGTTAGAACCAAGGTATGCAGAATATCATCTCTGAACGCACAACACATCCAACCTTGAAGCAGATGGGCTACAGCAGCAGAAGACCACACCGGGTGCCACTCCTGTCAGCTAAGAACAGGAAACTGAGGTTACAATTTGCACAGGATCACAAAAATTGGACAATAGAAGACTGGAAAAAACATTGTCTGCTCTAAAGAGTCTCAATTTCAGCTATGACATTCAGATGGTAGGGTCAGAATTTGTTGTAAACAACATGAAAACATGGATCCATCCTGCCTTGTGTTAACGGTTTAGGCTGGTGGTGTAATGATGTGGGGGATATTTTCTTGGCACACTTTGGGCTGCTTAGTACCAATTGAGCATTGTTTAAACACCACGGCCTACCTGAGTATTGTTGCTGACCATGTCCATCCCTTTATGACTACAGTGTACCCATCTTCTGATGGCTCCTTCCAGCAGGATAATGCACCATGTCACAAAGCTCAAATCATCTCACCACTGGTTTCTTCAACATGACAATGAGGTCACTGGACTCCAATGGCCTCCACAGTCACCAGATGGATGTGCAGCCGACAAATCTGCAGCAACTGCGTGATACTATCATGTCACCATGGACCAAGATCTCTGAGGAATGTTTCCAACACCTTGTTGAATCTATGCCATGAAGAATTATGCGGCGTTCCACCCAAATTTTGAACAATATCTGTATGTATTCTCTTCCTTGCCTAGATGCTTACATGCCGTTTAAAAAAATTTAAATCGCCGTAATTACCTTTTATTTTTCTATTCTTCTTTGCACTTCCTGGTTCTCCTCCCGTGGGAGTAGGCGTGTTTCTAGCCTCTCCCAGACTCCTGGGAGCTAGTCTCAGGCTTCCCAGGATGCCACTGAGCATGTGCGGGAATGAGCGGTGAATGCTGGGAGCACAGCATTCACCACATCCAGGAAATAAATGCTTGTGGGCTTCAAATGCCCACAATGAAGATGGAAACCGCCTGCAGTGAATAATATAAGTTATTCTTTCCGACGAAATCTGACACAGGCGGACATATTACACACAATATGTGAGTATGTAATGCTGAGAAGAAAAGTTTGTGAATGAACTCAAAAAAAAAAAAAAAAACGATAGATAGGTGGACCCCCGCTTTAAGACAGTTCTGAAGGCAAAAGGGGGTCCAACCCGTTACTAGCAAGGCGTACCTAATAAAGTGGCTGGTGAGTGTATATTCGTAATTGCCTTTGTTAAATGGATTCAAAGTCTCACCAAAGCTCCTATGGTGCTCAAAACTGTACCCTTATTTCCTAGGTGCTTTAAAAGTAAGACGTGCAGCAACCCTTCTTGCCTCTCTGAAAAGCGATCTACACTTTGAGTTTGAATGACAGCACTGATTAATAACTCCAACCAGAGGGAGTTAGGCAACTAGCATGTTCAGAAAGGGGTCAGCTGAGTCCATATTCATTTCATGACAGGTGTCCTTTAGCCAATTTTTACGCTGGCATTAAATGAGTCTTTAGTGCCCATGCTGTTGTCAGTATTTTGTTCATTGTTGGATTGCCTGGCAGGTTCAGAACTGCTTATCAAGTGCCCCATTGAAACATTAGTGCCTAAACTATAATCCAAACTGAACCAGCAGCGCCTAGGAAACATGGTTAGCCTAAAAAACTGCAGCCAAATTACTAAGAGCATTAATTGGACATCATTTTAAAAAGACAAATGGCATGATTTCCTCCTAATCCACCAGACTCCATATGTACGATTAGACCTGGGCATCCTCTGGATTAGTCAATTTGTGGACGCATCAGTTGCTAGCTGTGTGCCTATATTTTAATTGTCGGCTGTTGGTTTAAATGAAAAGTGCTATCTAATCAGTCTTAAGAAAAAATCGTTAGGTTCATTAGGCCGCAGAAGGAGCAATTGTTATAGACGGCGGATTATTTAATTGGTTACAAAGTTGGTGTGTCTTCTATTTAACAAACCAGTCTAGTCTTTGTAAGCTTTTTACGTTATCCTTTGCAAATGAAATATTTTTTAACCACTTCCCCTCCAGAAGATTTAACCCCCCCCCCCCCTCCCTTCATGACCAGGGCATTTTTTGCTATACGGAAATGCTGTACACAAATGAAATTTAAGTATTTTTTCCCACAAATAGAGCTTTCTTTTGGTGGTATTTGATCACCACTGCGTTTTTTATTACTTTGCTCTGTAAACAAAAAAAGACCAACAATTTTAGGAAAAAAAACAATACTTTTTACTTTTTGGTATAAAACATATACAATAGAGAAAAAAATTGAATTTCTTCATCAATTTAGGCCAATATGTATTCTGCTACATATTTTGGTAAAAATAAAAAACCCCTACAAACTATGGGATATATAATAGAATTTTTTTTTTATTTTTTATACTAGTAATGATGGGGATCAGCGACTTATAGCGGAACTGCGATATTTTGGCAGACAATCTGACACTAATTGACACTTTTGGCACTTTTTGGGAACCAGTGATACTAATACAGGTACTTGAGGTTGGCAGACAGGCAAGGTTCAGAATGGTTATGGTCAATATCTGAAGTCAAAATGCAGGCGGAGTTCAGGGAATAGTTGACATCTGATCCGAGGTTGTCAACGAGGTTATCCAATCTAGCAGAGCAGAGCAGACAAACAGGAAGCTTGATCAGGTATTACACACTCTATAACAAGCATGAGACTGCAGGCTTGGCTGGCTTAAATCAGGTTTGGTCTCCACCCAGAGACTGACCACATTAATCACCTTGCAGATGGACAGATAGACAAGGAGAATGCCACAGCCAAAAGAGGGATGCTGGAATGAGAAGTAGGAGCGCTAGACCCTCCTGACATCAACGCACAAAGAAAACACACGTTGATGCATGACAATGAACCTGCCCAAGGCTCAAAAAAACAACAAAAAAAACGCACTTCTACACACACATACAGTATCTCACAAAAGTGAGTACACCCCTCACATTTTTGTAAACATTTTATTATATCTTTTCATATGACAACACTGAAGAAATGACACTTTGTTACAATGTAAAGTAGTGAGTGTACAGCTTGTATACAAATGTAAATTTGCTGTCTCCTCTAAATAACTCAACACACAGCCATTAATGTCTAAACCGCTGGAAAGAAAAGTGAGTACATCCCTAAGTGAAAATGTCCAAATTGGGCCCAATTAGCCATTTTCCCTCCCTGGTGTCATATGACTCATTAGTGTTACAAGGTCTCAGGTGTGAATGGGGAGCAGGTGTGTTAAATTTGGTGTTATCGCTATACTCTCTCATACTGGTCACTGGAAGTTCAACATGGCACCTCATGGTAGCTCATGGCAAAGAACTCTCTGAGGATCTGAAAAAAATAATTATTGCCCTACATGAAGATGGCCTAGGCTATCAGGAGATTATTATTCTATATGCTATTTGAACCTTTTTATTTATTGCCACATCTATATTAATTTAATTATTGATATAGTTCACATTTGTTATCACTTCATATATAGTACAATTGTTTGTTGTGCCCTTTACTTTCTTTTTTTCTTTTTTTTATAAGGAGATTGCCAAGACCCTGAAACTGAGCTGCAGCACAGTGGCCAAGACCATACAGCAGTTTAACAGGACAGGTTCCACTCAGAACAGGCCTCACCATGGTCCACCAAAGAAGTTGAGTGCACATGCTCAGCGTCATATCCAGAGGTTGTCTTTGGGAAATAGACGTATGAGTGCTGCCAGCAATCCTGCAGAGGTTTAAGGGGTGGGGGGTCAGCCTGTCAGTGCTCAGACCATACGCCGCACACTGCATCAAATTGGTCTGCATGGCTGTCATCCCAGAAGGAAGCCTCTTCTAAAGATGATGCACAAGAAAGCCCGCAAACAGTTTACTGAAGACAAGCAGACTAGGGACATGGACTACTGGAACCATGTCCTGTGATCTGATGAGACCAAGATAAACTTATTAGGTTCAGATGGTTTCAAACTTGTGTGGCCGCAACTGAATGAGGAGTACAAAGACAAGTGTGTCTTGCCTACAGTCAAGCATGATGGTGGGAGTTTCATGGTCTGGGGCTGCATGAGTGCTGCCGACAGTGGCGAGCTACAGTTCACTGAGAGAACCATGAATGCCAACATGTACTGTGACATACTGAAGCAGAGCATGATCCCTTCTCTTTGGAGACTGGGCCACAGGGCAGTATTCCAACATAATAACGACCCCAAACACACCTCCAGGACAACCACTGCCTTGCTAAAGAAGCTGAGGGTAAAGGTGATGGACTGGCCAAGCATGTCTCCAGACCTAAATCCTATTTAGCATCTGTGGGGCATCTTCAAACAGAAGGTGGAGGAGCGCAAGGTCTCTAACATCCACCAGCTTCGTGATGTCGTCATGGAGGAGTGGAGGAGGACCTCAGTGGCAAACTGTGAAGCTCTGGTGACCTCCATGCCCAAGAGGGTTAAGGCAGTGCTGGAAAATAATGGTGGCCACACAAAACATGGACACTTTGAGCCCAGTTTTGCCATTTTCACTTTTGTAAAATGGGGTGTACTCACTTTTGTTGCCAGCAGTTTGGACGTTAATGGCTGTGTGTTGAGTTATTTTGAGGGGACAGCAAATTTACACTGTTATACAAGCTGTACACTCACTACTTTACATTGTAGCAAAGTGTCATTTCCTCAGTGTTGTCACATGAAAAGATAGAAGAAAATATTTACAAAAATGTGAGGGGTGTACTCACTTTTGTGAGATACTGTATATACTGTAGGTCTAAATGGGCTTTAAATTATTTTCTGAAAGCATTTATTTTTGTGTTTGTGAAAATGATGGGAGAGGTCCATTTATATCTATATGTTACGTGTATGTGTACATATTCTGGACTGCTCTTTCTACAAGTATGGTGCATATCAGATTAAGTGGCCAAAGACCAGTGACCTCTTTCTCAATATTAAATGTAGTGTGTGATTGGTTTTTATTCTATGTGAGAACAGCTGGGAGCTAAATGCACACTATTACAGCAGCAAATTTACCCTGTGATTAACCTGATATCTCAGTTATATCTTTACTAATAGGAACACCCTCTGTACATTACAGTTTAATCAGCCTCTATAACAGATGACTTCCTGCTAAAGAGATATGCCTTTGCTTTATTAAAACTGGAAGGTTTGACAGATGGACATGTAGATCAGGCCACCCAAAAATGATACTGCAGTTACAAAGGAGAGCTGTAAGCAGTAAGGCTGCATTTATGCCTGAGCCCGTTTTTATATGGCGTTTGTGAGCTTTGCCGTTTTTTTTATTGGTCAATAGAGAAAACTATCATCTGTTGTATTATTGGTTGATAGGTTTTTCAGCTTTTTTAGCTTTTCCAGCTTGTATTTCTTTTTTTTTTTTAATTATTATTCATTCATTTATTTTTTTTGTTAGGGTAAGGTTAAAGGAGAAGTCCAGCCTGAGCTTTTTAGGCTGGACTTCTCCTCTGGGTCACAGGAGTGCAATTTGTCTTGCACTCCTATGACCCGATTTCAGCGCAGATCGGTCTGAAGTCTGCTCACCGCTGACGTTACTGCAATCAGCCGAGGCACCGCGTCATCCCGACTTCCCAAGTCTGGATCCGCCAGCTGCCCGGTCTGATGCTGCATCCACCTAGGTAAGTATGATTATCCGAAAAAACAAACACATACTTCTCTTTTAAGATTAGGTTAGTGTTAGGAATAGGGGTTGGGGATAGGATTAGGGTAATTTATTTATATATTTTTTTGTTACGTTGTTAATATTACTACTAATAATAATAATAATTACTATAATAATAAATTAATAAATGTAAAGTGAATACACAAATAAATAAAAATAATCATAAATAAGAAATAAATAAATACAATAAATGAATAGTATAGTAAAAAAATAATTAACCCCAACCTTAAAAAAAAAAAATAATAATAATCATAATAATAAACTGAACACCCTAACACAAAATAAATACAGAAATGATGATGATTTTTTTTTTTCGGGTTTGGGTGTGTATTTATTATTTTATTATTATTAATATTAATAATAATAACAATAATAATAATAATTAATCATATATATATATATATATATATATATATATTTATATTTAAAGTTAGGGGTTCATTATTATTTATGTATTGTTACATATTCTTAAAGAGGAACTGCAGTCTGCTCACATAATTTGTAATAAAAACATCTTTGCCGTTCTGAAGCTTCCCTCCAACCACTTTGCATATTATTTTATATATACTGTGATTCTGTACTTGCCAAATATTCTGCAGATATCTCCCTGTAGCTGCCACCATTTTAACTGTGGGCAGCTGAAGCTGCTGCCTGTTCACTTCCTGGATTTACACAGACACACAGAGGCACACCTCCAGCTCTGCAGCCCCCATTGGTTCTCTTATGAGTCATACACCCTTCCCTTCCTGGCAAACTCTCACGAGAGTTAGAGAGAGAGAGCTGTGCATGATGTCATAAGCCTAGGCTAATGACCAGTAAGAAACAGGAAGTGGGCTGTATAAGGCTGGCAGAAAAAAAATGTTCTACTATCGAAAGTTAAAACAACAAGGGCAGAAGATTTAATAGATGGAAAGATTAAAAAATGTCCAAAGTTCTGCTTTAACCTCCCTGGCGTGATGATTATGTCAGATTTTTGATGCTGAAAGCAGTACAATGTTTCACATGGAATTTTGGCGTTTTATATTGTAGGCCTGTAAATCTTAGGAATAACACACTTAAATCTGTCCAAACAAGAGTCTAGTAGACATCCCGAGTATGGTAAAGTTTGAAACACAAAATCATAAATTATAATAAAATAAATAACTATAAATAATTATAACAAATAATAATATAATAATAATAAAAATTATTCAATAATGTAATCAAATCAAAAACACTGAAATTTTCTCAGTTGCAGAATTGTCGCTGTCATTACTTTCAGTGTTTGATGACGAATTTCCCCACAAATCACTATCGCTCAATTCTGCGAGTGATTCTAATTTATTATCGCTGTTTTCTAGCTGGTCTAAAACCGCTTTTGATGTAAAGGGACACTTTTTAGTTGCTATGGACAATCTCCAGTTTCCAGGCAGAAAGAACAAAATATATAATATAAAACTGCATGCAGGGCACTGGACAAAGCACTGGGGACAAAGGGATGTGAAAAGATTTCATACAGTAATGTAATCTGCAAGATTACAGTGTACTGTATGTGTTATGTGTTTTTAACTTTTTGAATTTAGCGCTGGCCTCCGCCCAGGGGTGGACTGACCATTGAGCCACTCGGGCACTGCCCGTGGGCCCTGGGCCACTAGGGGGCCCCATCAGGGTTGCCAGCCTCAGTAAAACCAGGGACAGTATGTATAAATCTGTGTTTTTTTTTTACATCTGTCTGTGTACATGTATGTGTATACTGTGTGATTGTATACTGTGTGTATACTGTGTGGCCCCATAATCTCCTATTGCCTGGGGGCCTCATGAGTTATCAGTCCGCCCCTGCCTCCGCCCCCCTGCGTCGCAACACTCACAGGGAACGAAGCCTGGCACTGTGATGAATCGAGCGGAGGACAGAGTCCGCACACACAGAGGGGAGGACATCGCAGGATCCTGGGGACAAGGTAAGTAAGCTGTACCTGGATCCTGCAATGAGATCCCGAGTGTGGCTCGGGGTTACCGCCTTTGGTACTGAAAATTCACCCCGAGCCACACTCGGGAATACCATCAGGGAGGTTAGTTTATTTTATTTATTTATGATGATTTTTAGTTATTTGTGTATTTATTTTGTTCTTATGTATTCATATATTATGTCAATTTATTTTTTATTTGTTTTTCATTTGAGCAGAAAAACGCGGAAAAAAAATGTGTGAAAGTGCACAAAAACGCACAAATGGCGCGTTTCCATTCCATTCTATTTGAATTAAAACGCACCAAAAATGTGCAAATCTGCCCAATTTGAGCTACAAAAGAAGCTCCAGAACTTTTTTGAACTTCAGGCGTTTGGCTTCAGGGGACTTGGAGTGGAGATGTGAACCATCTCCATAGAGAATAATAGTTTTTTTTCTCCTCCAGCGTTTTGGAGCTTCGAGCTACAAGCTACAAAACGCTGAGGTGTGAATGGGGCCTTAAAGCTGAACTCCAGGTATGGATTTTATTGCATACAGTTACAGTTATGCTCATAAGTTTACATACCCTGGCAGAATTTATGATTTCTTGGCCATTTTTCAGAGAATATGAATGATAACACAAAAACTTTTCTTTCACTCATGCATGGGCGTCCACAGAACTTTTTTTCATGGGGGGGGCATCATTTTAAGGTCACCCATGCTCCGCCCCTTTTTGACAATTGCATAAAGGGGAGGGGCTTTATCATTATCACATAAGGCATGATAACCCTCCCCCCTTTCCAGTGCCACATTTGGCACTTTTTGGGGGGGAGAATGTGCCTGGTTTTGCTGTGGCGATCTGAGCCACATACAAAATCATGCCAAACATGCTGCGACCACAGGAAGCGAAGGTATAAATAAACATACAATTAGCCAATCGATGAATTACAAAAAAAAACTACACCTGCATGGTGCAGCATTGGCTTAAGCCAGTGGGGATCTTAAATTCTATATAGGCACAATGGCATTTTTACGGGCACAATAACATCTTTATGCTATGTTGCTGTGCTTAACCACTTGCCTACAGGGCACTTTCACCCCCGTCCTGCCCAGACCAATTTTCAGCTGTCAGCGCTGTCGCATTTTGAATGACAATTGCGCAGTCATGCAACACTGTACCCAAGTAACATTTTTATCATTTTTTTCACACAGATAAAGCTTTCTTTTGGTGGTATTTAATCACCACTGTTTTGTTTTTTTTTTTGTTTTTTAGCTAAACAAACAAAAAAGACTGACAATTAAAAAAAAGTTTTGCTTAGCTTCTATTATTACATTTTGCAAATAAGTAGTTTTTCTCCTTCACTGATGTGCACTGAAAGGCTGCACTGATGAGGTGGCATTGATGGTCACTGATAGGTGGCACTGATTGGCAGCACTGATAGAACTGGTTAAACAACATGTTGCTTTTAGTGGGTGGTGCTGTGAAAAAGAATAATGTAGTTCAATGTGGCCACTATATGGCAATTATTGGGTTAAGTCAGGTGGTGAGGAGGCAATATATTGCCTCCTCACCACCTCTTAAACAGCTCTGAAAAGCGATCCAAGCATGGATTTTTTCAGGGAAGCAACAGTCACTTCCACACATGTGAAGGTGCCCTAAGAGTAGCCAAGCAAAAGCATGCAAGGAAGTAAACTGCTAAATCTCTTCATATGATAACAGAAGGTTCAGCCTGATGTCCAACCAGGATGACAGTGTAAGGTGATACACAGTCTATGATTCTATGCTGACAGGTCCTGCAGTCCAGCAATTGGAGACACATTCCACAAGCAGTTTGCTGATAAGAGAAGATAACAGTGATCAGGCAGCCTGCTGGTAAAGTGAATGTTCTCTTATCATGTTTGACTTTACTTTCCTGCACATTCCTCCCTAGTGTGTGGACACCTTGATGATTCGGGAGTGGGGGGGGGGGGGGGCGTTGGGGGGCACTTGACCCCCCTTGCCCCCTCCTGTTTAACAGGGAACCCCGGTATTATTTATATCTTGAGGTCTCCCTCTTGAACACTCTATCTTTCCGGGTTTAATCTCATGCAGGGTACCTCGCTAATACTCATACCTTGAGGTTTCCCAATTTATTTTGCTTTCATTGTCATCATTCTGAAAGATATTGCCTTCTTTCCTCATATGTTATTTGAGATGGACCTCTGGTGTTGTTTCCTTATCTGATTTATCCCTCTCTATGGTATGATCAAATTGATCCAATCTTATCCATTCATGCTTGGATTTTCATCTTTATATTGAATTATATGCATAACGCCTGATATGAAAGTTCTCCTGAAGAAGCCTTATTTGTATGGCGAAACATGTCGAGACTAATCAGCTTTGCATCTAGTTCTGTATATTCTGTGATCGATTTTTTGGAATGTTTATTATTTTCTGTATTCATCTTTTTTAACTTATTAAAATTTATATTTTTCTATATTTTACTTGTTATTTTTGTGCCTCAAAAGTCCCACAAAAATCTTTTCATATTCCTCTAACCAAGAAGTGGAAAATAAAGGGTTTTGTTGAAACCAAACCACGGTCAGGTAGACCAACTAGGTTTTCAACCACAACTGCCAGGAAAATTGTTCAGGATGCAAAGAAAAACCCACAAATAAATTCAGGTGAAATACAGGACTCTCTGAAAACATGGGGTCTGGCTGTTTCAAGATGCACAATTAGGAGGCACTTGAAGAAAGATGGGCTGCATGGTCTAGTCACCAGAAGAAAGCCATTACTACACAAATGCCACAAAGTATTCTGCTTACAATACGCCAAACAGCACAAAGACAAGCCTCAAACTTTCTGGCACAAAGTCATTTGGAGTGATGAGATCAAAATTTAGCTTTTTGGCCACAACCATAAACGCTACATTTGGAGAGGAATCAACAAGGCATATGATGAAAGGTACCCCTTTCCTACTGTGAAACACGGAGGTGGATCGCTGATATTTTGGGGGATAAGTGAGCTACAAAAGCACAGGAAATTTGGTCAAAATTGATGGCAAGATGAATGCAGTGCGTTATCAAAAAATACTGGAGGAACATTTGCATTCATCAGCCAGGAAGCTGCGCATGGGACGTACTTGGACATTCCAACATGGCAATGATCCAAAACACAAGGCCAATTTGACCTGTCATTGGCTATAGCAGAATAAAGTGAAGTTTCTGGAGTGGTCATCTCAGTCTCCTGACCTCAATATCATTGAGCCACTCTGGGGAGATCTCAAACGTGCAGTTCATGCAAGACAGCCCAAGAATTTACAGGAACTGGAGGCTTTTTGCCAAGTGGAATGCGTAGCTTTGCATATATTATATTGTCCATACCTGTGGGAGCTGGAAATCACTATAATGCCCTGTACACACGGTCGGAATTTCCGATGGAAAATGTGTGATAGGACCTTGTTGTTGGAAATTCCGACCATGTGTAGGCTCCATCACACATTTTCCATAGGAATTTCTGACACACAAGATTTGAGAGCTTGCTATAAAATTTTCCGACAACAAAATCCGTTGTCGGAAATTCCAATCGTGTGTACACAAATCCAACGCACAAAGTGCCACGCATGCTCAGAATAAATTAAGAAACAAAAGCTATTGGCTACTGCCCCATTTATAGTCCCGATGTACGTATTTTACGTCTCCGCGTTCAGAACGATCAGATTTTCCGACAACTTTGTGTGACCGTGTGTATACAAGACAAGTTTGAGCCAACATCCGTCGGAAAAAATCCATGGATTTTGTTGTCAGAATGTCCGATCAATGTCCGACCGTGTGTACAGGGCATTATAGTCGCCAATACTACAGTGATCACAGCAGTATCTCCAACATGTTCAATCAAGTAACACCTTGTTCCACTGAGAACAAATCAAGGTGTTCTAAAAAAGACGGCAGTGCCAAGTATGCAAACCCCTGTGGTTACTATGCAGAAGGGAAGCTGCTTGGCATTGGACCCAGAGGACAACAGCAATCACTACAGTAGCGGTGACTACTACAGTGATTTCCAACTTACACAGGGATCACACAGGTATAGAATATGTACACCTACATTAGATCAGTGTAACTATGCAATAAAATCCAATCCACACCAGGAATTCAGCTTTAAATATGGAGGCGTCTATTGCTGATATTTCCCTCTAAAAAAGATTGTTGTCTGGCTGTTAAGCTTATCCAATAACTTCATTACTTTCTGAGCCACTGACCTAGAACAGATATTTACATAAGGTGGCCTAAATTTTTTTTGATTTTACATGCTGCATGCTTTTTTTCTGGGCTAGTAACTCAAAGTATTGAAAAAATAAGAATCACTTTTTAAATTTTTTAATTATTCATTAAATCCTGCAAGGGAACAAGTGCATGTAGCACTTGGTCCCATTACAATCTGTCCTTCAGTTGCTAAGCACTGGGGTCAGCAGCTCGCCAGTCCTCCAACACTGTCTGACCACATTGCTAGCAAGGATACAAATACTTAAAAAGGAACTTTAGTCAACTATAAAAAAAAAAAAAAACCCTAAAAGTCAGCAGCTATAAATAATGTATCTGCTAAGCTTTAATAAACAATTACTAGCTAGGGATCCAGCGCTGTCTTTGTCCAGGCCGGTTCTTTAACGGTCTTCAGATCCCCTCTTCACTGTGGGAAGCTGGCTGTGACTCCCTGACGTTTCATAGCCGGGACATGTGATGTGCATTCAGACTGGTCCCGCAGCCCCCTGGGACACGTGACGTGTTCATGCAGGTTGGGGGTGGAGATGGGGGGGAGACCAAACTTCCTTTCAGAAATGGGTACCCACTCCCAGAAAAAAATAGTCCAAAAATAGTAGAGGGGTGAGGAAGAGGATAAGTGGAACATTCACTTACAAGTTAAGTTCTGTTTTAAAGTGACACTAAATTCTGGTTTAAAAAAATTATATTAACTGCTTGCCGACCTGCCGCCATCATATTGCGGCAGGTTAGCATGGCTGCGCGAATCGCCGTAGGTGTACGTCGGCTGTTTTAAGAGCAACCGCGCAATTGTCATTAAAATCGACGCAGTGACGTATCGCAAAAAATGGCCTGGTCATTAACCACTTGCCGCTTTCCGGCCATCATATGACGGCCAGGGGGTGCGGCTCTTGTTCTGGGCGGGCGTCATATGATGTCCGTCCATTTAAACAGGGCATGCGCGCGATCGTGTGCGCGCAGCCCTGTACCTTTGGTGGTGGCGTGTCACGGAGACACCGCAAGCCACAGAGGGGGTTGAACAGCCATTGGGCATGGCTGTTTACCACGTGATTGGCCATGATGAAGTCACGGCTGATCACTGATGGTACTGCCCAACTTTGCACGGTGCATTTTATTGATGGCATTCGAAATGCCATCAATAAAATGCACCTGATTTCGTTGTCACACGATGCCATACACGCTGTCTGCCATCTGCCCTGTACAGTGAAAACCGGTATTCAGAAGAGAACACCTCTCCAAAGTGCAAGACGCCATCGAATATGAGCATTTGCCCATTCAAGTCGGTTACGACGAAGAACTGCAGTCAGGTCGAGACTCCGATGAGGACGACAAGCATGCAGATAAGCTTCCCTGAGGCGGTTTCTGACAGTCTGTGCAGAAATTATTTGGTTATGCAAACCGATTGTTGCAGCAGCTGTCCGGGTGGCTGGTCTCAGACGATCTTGGAGGTGAAGATGCTGGATGTGGAGGTCGTGGGCTGTTGTGGTTACAAGTGGTCTGCGGTTGCGAGGCCGGTTGGATGTACTGCCAAATTCTCCGAAATGCCTTTGGAGACGGCTTATGGTAGAGAAATGAACATTGAATTCAAGGGCAACAGCTCTGGTGGACATTCCTGCAGTCAGCATGCCAACTGCACGCTCCCTAAAAACTTGCGACATCTGTGGCATTGTGCTGTGTGATGCACAGTGGCCAGCATAAGGCCCACCTATGCAATAATCATGCTGTCTAATCAGCATCTCGATTTGCCACACCTGTGAGGTGGATGGATTATCTCAGCAAAGGAGAAGTGCTCACTAACACAGATTTAGACAGATTTGTGAACCATATTTGAGAGAAATAGGCCTTTCTCCCTTCGTCTTTCAGGACAGCACCTGGAGAGAGCGCAGCTCCACCCACTTTCCCAGGAAACACTGCAGTCAGTTTCTTTAAAGACCGGACACTTCCACCATGGCCTCAGTTGTAGTGTTTCCTCCGCCATGGTGGAAGCGCTGCAGGGAACCAGGGGTGTGCTGCGCTTTCTCCAGGTGGTGAAAGTATGGGGCATACCGGTTGATGTTGCTTTTTTCCTTCAGAAGACAGTCCAGCATCCTCCCTGACGTGTGGGGGATTCTCCGGCTCCCCCTCCTCTTCATGCTCGGCGAGAGCCAGGCTGCGAGGGTCCCGCTCCTACAGACCGGCGGCAGGGCTGTGGAGTAGCGAACGGGGTCTACTCGGCTGACCGCACGCCTCCTGGGTTTAGGATGGCGAGCGCGTCATTTCCGACCAGGGGCGGGGCCTCGAGCGGCGCGACGCGGCTTCCGGTTCCGGCCGCTGGAATGCAGGAGGAAGGGGCGGTCTCTGCGGCTGATGTAATTTCCGGCCCTCACAGCAGTGAGCGGCCCGGGAAAATTAAATAAAAGAGCACAGACGCCGCTGTTGTCCTGTCAGCAATGGAGGACGATCAGACGGCGGTGGCAGGAGCAGGAGCCACACCAATCAGCCAGGCTCAGGTAAGCAGGGACATTGGTCACTGTTATTACTCTATGGGCAGTTGTGATATTTATATATATAAATTCCCTTCCTAAAAAAAAAAAAAAAAAAAAAAAAAAAAAAAAAAAAAAAAAAGGGGGGGCCTGCAGATCACTTTTTCCTGAGTACTAATGGAAGGATAAGTGATTGATTATTTGGTTGAAGGTGGATCTGTGGGGTGATTCACCGGATGTGGAACAAGACATAGAGGTTAAAGGATTAACTTCCTTGATGGTTTTTTTTCTGTGTTCCTTTTTATACAGCATGTAAACTGTTTTGGTGAAATATGGTTCAGCAAATGTCTTTTTTTCCCTTGGGATATTGCAGAAGGCTAAAGAAAAGACCAAGCATGTCTCCCCTATTGTTAAATGGAAATGTCCCTCATGTAAAGGGTTACTGAGGGATTCCTGGACCAAAATATTATGCTAATCATGTATTGCAGACATAGTTAAGGAGGAGACAGCTCCTGCTAGTCCTGCAACTCAGCAAGGGGAATTGCTGAGCTCTTTTAGGAAGGAACTGGCGGACACCTTTGAGTCCTTCAGGTCCTACCTGGATAGGCGCCCAACGGCGCATAGCAGTATGGTGCCACGTTCTCAATCCTCTGTTTCAGCATCCAGAGGGGGCAGCGACTCAGAGGAGGAAGAATGTAACGTTTTACTAAATTCTGACGAGGAAGCGGAAGAAGAGAATGAAGCTTCTTCTCCTTCTTCTAGGTACAAACTATCCCTTGAGGAGGTGGATGATCTACTAAAGACAATACACACTACCCTTAACATCACAGAGGATAAAACTCAGCTATCCTTACACGATAGGATGTTTCAGGGCCTTGGGGAGGAAAAACACAGGGTTTTTCCTGTACATAAGTTTTTATCAGAAACCATTAAGAGGGAGTGGAAGGATCCAGAAAGAGCCCCTTTCTTTTCTAAATCCCTCAAGCGGAGATTTCCATTTGATGAGGATAGCTCGCATATCTGGAACAAAAAACCAAGACTGGACACAGCGTTTTCCCAGGTATCAAGGAATACTGACCTGGCGTTTGAGGACATGGGTATCCTTAAGGATACCATGGATAAAAAGGCAGACTCCCTATTAAGGAAGGCATGGGATTCATCTTTAGAAAATTTGAAACCTGCCATGGCTTCAACGGTGGTAGCCAGAAATCTGGAACACTGGCTGGAGCAGCTGAAAGCTCACATTGAGGCGGGGATGCCTCGTAAAGATCTGCTAGATACGCTCCCGGTGTTATCTAAAGCGGTAGGGTATATAGCAGATGTCTCAGCGGAATCAATCAGAATGTCAGCCAGATCCACAGCTCTGGTAAACTCAGCTCGCAGGGCTTTATGGGTCAAGACATTGACAGGGGATACTGCCTCAAAAACAAAATTATGTGGTTTACCCTTTGAAGGTGATCTGGTGTTTGGCCCTGGGCTGGAAGCTATACTTGACAGAACAGCTGACAAAAAGAAGGCTTTCCCTATAAAGAAAAAGGTGATTCCGCAAGGCAACAAGAATTTTCGTGCTTTTCGGAAAACCCCAGATACCAAAGAGGCAGGCTATAAAAGGCCTTGGAAATCTCAAAGAGGGAGGGGCAAGTCAGGAGTACTTTTTCGCCCCCCGACCACAAACACAAAAACCCAGTGACTGTCATCCAACTGTGGGAGCAAGGCTACAGACCTTCTTTTTGCAGTGGAAGACTATAACAAACAGCCAGTTTATCCTCAAGACCATTATGGAGGGTTACAGGCTGGAATTTTCTCAACCTCCACCTGTGCGTTTTTACATAACCCAGGCTCCCCGAGACCCAGAAAAGTCAGTAGCAATGACAGCTATCTTGAGAGAATTGATGCTACAAAAGGTGATCACGAACATGCCCCCCGGGGAATTAGAACAGGGGTGCTATTCGCACATATTTCTTGTGAAGAAGCCTTCGGGAAAATTCAGGCTCATGCTGAACCTGAAGATTCTCAACAAGACTATCAGGTACAAAAAATTCAAAATAGACACAATATTCTCAGTGAAGAGTCTCCTGACCCCAAGCTGTTTTATGGCGTCCATAGACCTGAGAGATGCATACTTACATGTACCAGTAGCATCAACATCTCAGAAGCACCTAAGGTTTGCGATAAAATTGGGGGAATCAACCCTTCATCTCCAGTTCAGAGCTCTCCCTTTCGGGCTGTCATCCTCTCCGAGGATTTTCACAAAGATCCTGGCAGAGGCCTTAGCCCCACTCAGAGTAGAGGGAGTATCAGTCCTACCCTATCTGGACGATCTACTAATTTTTGCCAAAACAAGGGACCTATTAGTGAGGGATCTGGAAAAGACAATGAGACACTTGGTAAGTCTAGGATGGATAATAAACAAGGAGAAATCAAACTTGATTCCATCACAGACCATACTATTCCTGGGCTATACGATAGATTCCATCCAGGAGAGAATCTTTCTCCCCGAGGAGAAAATGGAGAGGCTTCAGGGGGCGGTAAAGAAGACACAGACAAATATGCCAATCTCCATAAGAGCAGCTATGTCGGTCCTAGGGCTACTCACTGCGACTATACCAGCAGTGCAATGGGCACATCTACATACAAGGGAGCTCCAGCAGGCAATTTTAATGAGTTGGTCCTATGGGGAGTCCCTGGAAAAATTAATAAAGATACCTCCGCAGGTTCAGAGGAAGCTTTGGTGGTGGAGAAATCACTCAAACCTGGACAAGGGTCTACTCTGGGGCTTTCCTTTGGAGAAAAGACTAACAACAGACGCAAGTTTCTGGGGTTGGGGCGCCCACCTGGATGAGCAGATGGCTCAGGGGAGTTGGACAGACTGGGAAGCCAGAAGGTCCTCCAATTGAAGAGAGCTAAGGGCTATTCTCCTGGGTCTATGGGCCTTCGAGAAAACAGTCCGGGGCCATCATGTTCAAGTTTTATCGGACAATGCCACAGCGGTGGCATATATATCAAGGCAGGGAGGAACAAGGAGCAGGGCTCTGCTATCCTTGGCACTCCAAATTCTAGCCTGGGCAGAAAACAACCTAAAGTCCATAACAGCAATACATCTGAAGGGAGATTTGAACCTTCTAGTAGACTTTCTGAGCAAAGAAAGAATACTGGAAGCAGAATGGAGTCGGAACACAGGAACTTTCCAAAAACAGAAAGATGGGGAGTACCCCAAATAGATCTTTTTGCATCCCAAAAGAATACAAAAGTAGAGGCCTTCTTCTCACTAAACAGGCAGGATCAGGCGAAGGGATTGGATGCATTAGCGCATCTGTGGAACTTCCAGTTGTGCTACGCCTTTCCCCCCTTTCAGATGATTCCCTTGGTCTTAAAAAAGCTACAGAAAGAGACCACGAGTATGATTCTAGTGGCCCCTTTTTGGCCCAAACGGGCTTGGTTCGCAACAATACAGAGGATGGCGGTGGAACCTTATTGGGCACTTCCACTGCGGAAGGATCTCCTAACGCAGGGCCCCCTTCATCATCCAAATACCCAGCATCTCAGGTTGACAGGGTTGTTACTGAGGAGCAGATGTTAAAAAATAAGGGCCTTTCAGATAAGCTGGTCTCTACCCTGCTGAATAGTCGTAAGGAGGTTACCAGGGCCATCTATTTCAAGACGTGGAAGCGATTTAATAGCTGGTGCGCGGCTAGGATGCTTTCGCCACAAGAAATTGTTCCAGTATTAGAATTTCTCCATGAGGGAATGGAGATGGGGTTGGCAGCTAGCACCCTAAAGGTGCAGGTAGCTGCATTATCGGTTTTCCTTGAGAGACAATTATCTAGGGAGCCGCTCATTATTAGATTTTTCAGGGCATTGGCCAGAGCTAGGCCAATACCTTTTAAGTTTTTTCCTAGATGGGACCTGTCTGTGGTTCTGCGGGGTCTAATCAAAGGGCCTTTTGAACCTCCAGAGGAAGCATCAATCAAGCTATGGTCGTTAAAAATAGTCCTGTTAGTAGCAGTAACTTCAGCTAGGAGAGTAAGCGAGTTACAAGCTCTTTCCATAAGAGAACCCTTTTGTTATATTTTTCCAGACCGGGTAGTGCTAAAAACTGACCCGGGTTTTCTGCCAAAGGTGTCATCAGCATTTCATAGGGCACAAGAGATAATTCTCCCTACTTTTTGTCCTAACCCGTCCAGTGCTAAGGAGAGGTCTTTCCATTCCCTGGACGTGAGAAGGTGTTTATTACACTATATAGAGATAACAAAAAATTTTAGAAGATCAGATTCTCTCTTTGTTCTCTTCTCTGGTCCACGTAGGGGGTATAGAGCATCCAAAAGCACCATAGGTAGATGGCTAAGAATGGCCATCAGTGAAGCTTATAGAGCTTCAGGGGCAGAGCCCCCTAAGGGGGTAGTGGCCCATTTAACAAGGGCAGTAGCAACATCCTGGGCAGAGAGGGCAGGGGCTTCCCCGGGTCGGATCTGTAAAGCGGCCACGTGGACAAGTTTCTCCACCTTCACCCGCCACTACAGGTTGGACTTGCTATCAGCAGCGGAACAATCGTACGGCAGGAAGGTCCTGCAGGCGGTGGTCCCACCCTAGAGTAAGTACTCTTTTATCATCTCCAGGTGCTGTCCTGAAAGACGAAGGGAGAAAACCCTAGTTAGACTTACCGGTAACGGTATTTCTACGAGTCTTTCAGGACAGCGCCGATGACCCGCCCTAAATTTTAAGGTTATAAGATGTGTTATTGCTATGTTCTGCTTATCTAATTTCAGCATGGCTGGAGGTACTCTATGAACAACTGAGGCCATGGTGGAAGTGTCCGGTCTTTAAAGAAACTGACTGCAGTGTTTCCTGGGAAAGTGGGTGGAGCTGCGCTCTCTCCAGGTGCTGTCCTGAAAGACTCGTAGAAATACCGTTACCGGTAAGTCTAACTAGGGTTTTTGTGTACATAGAGAAAGTAGTACAGTGTAATTCACTGGGGTCAGAGGGGAGGGAGGAGCCGGATGTGGGTGGCTAATTGGACCGGCTGCTGATCCCGGGATGCCGGACGTCTCCTCCTCCAGCTCCGGCGTGCGGCTGAGAGCAACCCTGTCCCCTAGGTAGATTCGTCCGCCTCCCCCCCCGCGCTGGAACCGGGAGCCCCGGAGCCCGATGACCCTCGCTGTGCCGCAAAAGTTTTGTCAATCCCCCGCAGGATATCGGGCACGAACCCCCCAGCCACACCAAAGCACCTCGGGCATGCTCAGGCACGCCAGGAGGTAAAGGAAGTGGACGGCAGCCAGACAAGGAGTGAATCGAATTGAAGCGCTGCATCGCTGGAAGGAGCAGCTGACACAGGAAAAAAAAAAAAAAGGGCTGGGTAAGACCGTTTGAATGCGACCGAGGGGGTAAGTGCCTTTCTCCTTTCCTCAAACAACTTGTGAGATCCCCCTTCTCTGCAGGGGACTGGGTACTACTGGCTAAAACTGTGAAAAGCAATCTTATAACCTTGTCAATCTGCTATTGTAAACTACCCCCACTCACTGAGGAAGGCTATTGTTTTGCTATGACTCTCATTGATTTTAATCAGCGATAAACATGTGTAGCTAGCTCCACAGCTATACTTAAGAAGCGAAGGATATGTCTGATAGAATGTATTCTCATAAGCTATAACCAAAGCTAATCTGTCTCAGCTAGTTCAAAGGTGGACATGTTTTACAATTTTCATGTTATGTCAGTATCATCAGCCCACACACAAAACGCACCTCTGAAGATAATTAGGAACGGGACATGTTAATACTGTAGTAGCTGAAAGCAGCTAACTGGCAGGATCTGTAGTATTGTCAACTGGAGGGCCATTGAGGTGGAGGGTCTCCCCCCCCCCCCCCCGCCCGATAGCTCCCGCCTCCCCCATTTTTCTCTTCCTGGGTGTGCTGCTCCCTCCTTTCAAGGACTTAAAATTATAGTAACGGTACTGCCCTGATACAAGGAGTGAGAGCAACCCCCAGAAAGATCAGGAGCTTACGGAAAATACCCGACCCAAAGGGGCAGGGACCCCAGAAGAAAGCAACCCTTCGGTGACGGCAAAGAGTACCGGAGAAGGATAGAACACACACCACATAAACACACAAGGGATTATACAGGAAGGACACCCATACCTACCCCGCAGGACCCCCAGGGGGAATAGTACAATGAAGGGAAGGGGAGGGAAGGTGGCTGCAGCCAATACGGCTAGTAGTAATAGAATAAGCGTGAGCCCGGGCGCTATAAGGAAATATATGGTCCAAGATGGGAATAAAGGGAGTCCAGGGAAGGCTGGCGGTCCTAAATGCAAAACCCCTGAACCCTTACCTAAAGTTAATACACGAAGACAACTCGCGGAGATGGATACCAACACTTTAAGTATGGAGGCAAGGGCAGAGACCGCAGAGGCCCCCCAGGAGGACAGACAAATAGCAACAAAAAGGGAGATGGCAGAAATGTTCGCAAGACTAGAAACAATAATTAAAAGCGAGATCGGAGCAATCCGACAGGACATGGGCCATACATTAAAAAGAGTGGAAGAGTTGGAAACAACAACGGACACTCAGGGAATGGAGATAAAAGTCCTCAAACAGCAAATAGAAGAAATCCAAAGAGAACAAAGAAATCTCCGGTACAGACTGGAAGACCAGGAGAACCGTAATAGGAGGAAGAACCTGCGGATAAGAGGGCTGCCCGAGATGGAAGGGGGGAAAGAAAACCTCAAAGAAATAATAGATCAAATTTTTGGAGATCGCCTAGACCCAACTGATAATAGACCTAAGATCAAGTTGGAGCGGGTCCACAGGATAAGAAAGCCAGCGGAGATCAGGGGAGATGCCCCACGAGATGTAATTGTCCGATTTCACAATTTCCAAGACAAAGAAAAGATTAAATCAAGCATAAGAACAAATCAACAAGGGAAATATGGAGAGGAAAGCCTACAGATTTTTCCAGACCTATCTGCAGAAACCCTAGCCAGGAGAAGAACTCTCAAGCCACTCCTAGTCCATCTCAAAGCAAATGACGTCCAATACTCATGGGGCTTCCCGGCATGTCTGACTGCACACAAGGAGGGTCGCTCTGCGACTCTTAGGTTCCCAGAAGAGACACATAAATTCTGCCAACGCTTAGAAGTGCCACTGGTGGAAATTCCGGGGTGGTGGGAAAAATCCGAAACCCAAGAGAACAGGGAGGGGACACCTGCCTGGAAGCCAGTTACCAATATGAGGCGACCGTAAACAGGAGACACAAGATTGTAATATGATCACAAATAAAAGAAAAAAAAAAAGAAAGGAGAAAAAGAAGGGAAAAAGAAAGAAAGGAGAGATACAAAAAGGAGAAAAAAAAAAAAGAGGGGGGCGAAAATGGCGGGGGGAGGGCTGGGGGGTGTGGGTTTCGGGGGGGGTTGGCGGGGGGGAGCCGGGCACTCAGGGGAAAGCGGGCAGATCCAAGGATGGTACCTCCGAGCTCAACCTCCAGGGGGAAAACCGGGGGGCCAGGAGTCAGTAGGGCCACGGTTAAAAGGGCCAGGAGAAGGTCCGTTACCTCAAAAGGGGGGGAGAGGGAAGAGGGAGGTGGGGGGGGGGACAAGGGGGGGATGAGGGAGGGACAGGGGTGGGAAGGGGAGGGGGGGAGGGCAAGACCGGCATGCGTGGCACTGCTCCCCGTTCTCTAGATTTAAAAGATAGATTCAGCCTACAAGGAGGTGCGTCAATAGGATGGCTGGGATAAACTTAATCTCATACAACGTGAGGGGTATCAATTCTCCCGTGAAGTGCGCAAACATAGTGGGGGAGTTGAGACTCCTCAAGGCAGGGGTAGTCTTCCTGCAGGAGACGCATTTCCTCGTGGGTAGGAATCAAAGAATACGCTCGAGGGACTTCCCAAACTGGGAATATGGGGATTCCCCAGTTAAGAGCTCAAAAGGTATAGCGATAGGCTTTGCCAAAAATATTAGGTTTGGGTTAGATGAAAGAATGATTGACCCTGAGGGACGGTTTCTGTTTCTCAGGGGCAATCTTAATGGGGTGGAATGTACGCTGGCAAACATCTACAGCCCAAACACCAACCCAGGGGGGTACCTATTGGGCATCCTTTCAAAACTTGAAAGCTTTAAAAGGGGGAGGACCATCATTGCAGGAGATTTCAATGTATGCCTTTATACAGGGAAAGATAGTACGTCGTGTGTCCGTGGGACTGGAGGGATATGGATGAATAAACTCAAAAGGAAACTGCACCAATGCCAACTGTTAGACATTTGGAGGTTGCAACATCCGAACAACAGAGATTATTCCTACTACTCCCACGTACACTCGACGTACTCTAGATTAGATTTTTTTTTAGTGGAACATAGGTATGTAGACGAGGTAGTAGACACAAGAATAGGGTCGATTACATTTTCCGACCACGCTCCAGTAAGCCTTCTGTGGAAATCAGTTAAAGGAAACCAGCCTTCCAGTAGCTGGAGATTAAACGAGGATTTATTGCACGATAGAGATATAGACCAGCGTATCAAGGAAGGACTAGAATTTTACTTTAAAACTAATTCGGTTGAGGAAACCTCTGAAGCTGTAGTATGGGAGGCTCACAAAGTTTATATTAGAGGCATCTTAATAAAAGCGGGCTCAGAAAGGAAGAAAAAGGAGGCCAAGGAAAGATTAGCCATACAGAAAAGCATTCAGGAGCTGGAACAACGACATAAGCAAACGGGAGAAGAGGAGATTATGGTGGAATTACATAAAAAAAGAGAAGCCATGCGAGAGCTCATAGAAACAGATAACCGCAAGGTGTACAACCGAGTTAAGCAAGAAAGATATATAGGAGGCAACAGACCCGGGAGGCTCCTGGCTAGGGCCCTAAGTAAAAAGAAAATAATAATTATATCGATAAAATAAGAACTAAATCAGGCGAGATTGCCTATAAAGACAAAGACATCACTAGGACTTTCCAGGAGTTCTACGGGGGACTGTATGCTATAAATAAAAAAATCAGCATTGAAGAGAGGGAAGAAAAACAAGGGAAAATTAAAAAATATCTAGAAGATAGTGGCCTGGCTAATCTTTCAGAAAGTGAACAAGCTACCTTGGAAGCCCCATACACTGAACTTGAAGTGAGGAAAGCGCTCAAAGGGTTGCAAATGGGAAAAAGTCTAGGTCCAGACAGACTGACGGTGCTTTACTACAAAAAATACCAGGATTTCCTAATACCAAAAATGTGCTCCTATATGAACGATACTGGGGAAAAAGGAGAAATGAGAAAGGAAGCTTTAGAAGCCATAATAGCGGTCATCCCAAAGGAAGGCAAAGATAACACAGTATGCTCAAGCTACAGGCCGATCTCTCTCCTAAACGTCGACACGAAAATTTATGCTAAAGTAATCGCGGATAGACTAAAACCCATAATAGAAAGGATTGTGCACCCAGATCAGGTCGGGTTCGTGTCAGGCCGACAAGGCAGGGATAATAGTATCAAGACCCTCCTGGCGGTGCAGCAGTTGAAGAAAAGTGGAGTCCCAAGTCTACTCTTGTCAATAGACGCTGAAAAAGCGTTTGATAGAGTAGACTGGGACTTCATGATGGGCACACTAGAGGAGATGGGCTTCGGGATCAAGATACGCAGAAGAATAGGGGCATTGTACTCGGGACCTACTGCTAGAGTAAGAACAAATGGAGTCCTTTCAGAGCCGTTCGATATGTATAATGGGACAAGACAGGGGTGTCCGCTCTCCCCTGTCTTGTTCGTATTAGCCCTAGAGCCCCTACTAGAAAAGATCAGGCGGTGCCCGGATATTAGCGGGGTAATGATGATAGGTAAAGATCAATATAAACTAGCCGCATTTGCGGACGATATCCTCTTATACATATCGCGCCCAAGGATATCCCTCCCGAATATAATGTCAATCCTGTTAGAGTATGGCAAGCTTTCTAACTTTAAAATAAACCCAAATAAATCTGAAACACTAAGCTTCAACACCAGCAAAACCAGAGATCATTCATATCAGAAGCACTTCCCCTTCTTATGGGGGCAAAAAGAATTAAATTACCTAGGGATTAAGATCACAACCTCATATGAGACGCTTTTCCGTGCCAACTTCATACCACTTCTTAACGAGATTAAGCAAGAACTCAGTAGAATTCACCTAGGACAATTATCTTGGGGAGGGAGAATAAACATATATAAAATGGTAGTATTGCCAAAAATTACCTATATAATGCAAATGTTGCCAGTGGCACTTCCACAGGCATATCTAAGAAAACTGCAATCAATTTTTTTAAGGTTTATCTGGAGAGGAAAAGCACCACGTTTAAAATTGACACAATTGACAAAAACGAAAGGTAAAGGGGGATGGGGAGCACCAGATGTGTGTAAATACTATGAAGCTATAGCTCTAGCCAGAGTAATTGATTGGGCAAAAAATAAAGCAGATAAACACTGGGTGAAAATGGAGAGGGAGATTAGCAATGCTAGGTTGAACAGAATAATTTGGATACCCCCACATTTAAGGGAATTTAGTTCTGAAACGCACGAGATCACTAAACACGCACTAAAGATATGGGACAAGGTTCACAAGAGGGAGCACTGGGGATACAATTCCCCTCTAATGTCACTTAAGGACTCAGCATACTTCGCACCAGGGAAAGGGGAGTGGTTTGGGAGATGGCTATTAGATGAAAACATACAGTTAAAGGACGTCATGCATCAGAACAAAATATGCACATATCAGGAGTTAAAGGAAAAAAAAAGTTTGCTGGTAATAAATACTTGGCGGTACAGCCAATTGAGTCAGTTTATTAGATCCCTCCCACAACCAACTAGATCAAAGGAAAACCTACGTCCACTAGAGAAAATGTGCCTGGGTAAAGACAGGAAGGGGGGGGTTCTCCCAGACATATAGATTATTGATAGGTTTAGGGAACATAGAAACCCCCTCTTTCATAAAGAAATGGGAGAAGGAGTTAGGGAGGGAGCTTACTCCCCTAGAGGGGTCATTGATCCTAAGCAGAGCAGCAGTTACGTCAGTCAATAGTAAAATCCTGGAGTTAAACTACAGATGCCTAACCAGGATGTATTTGACCCCAGATCGATTGAACAAATTTCATAACGGACCCCCACAATATTGCTGGAGGGGGTGCAAGGAATTAGGATCAATGACCCACATCTGGTGGCAATGCCCGATAATAAAAACATTTTGGACAGAAGTGAGGGGTTTTATTAAAGATATAACAGGGATCAGAATACCAGATGACCCCTGGGTGTGCCTATTTCACCTGAGTGAAATGTCTAATAAAGCCTATCTGAGAACGCTACTGCCGCATCTTTTGGATGCGGCCAAAAGCTTGATACCCAAATATTGGAGAAGAACAGAAAGACCCGCAATGAAGGATTGGCTAGAGAAAATCAATGAAATACATAACCTAGAATGCTTAAGGTACAGTGAGGGCATGAAAATGGGCGCTTTTGAGATAAAATGGAAAAGGTGGGAGGAGTTTAAAACATCCCTGAGAGCGGCCGAAATATGGACAGCCTAGGTAGGAGGACAAAGAGACCTAGAGATCAACAGCTAAATGACCCCGAAGGCTGAAACAGAGATGGATTTGAAGAAGATGTGGAGAGAGGAAGGGGGGCAGGAGGGGACGCACGACCTTGGGGGGGGTTAGGGGGGAAGGGGGAGGGATGGAGAGAAACGTATAAAGGTAAAATGTATAAATATAACGTAAACAAGCTTTATAAGGGAAAAAAAAAAAAGAAAAAAAAAAAAAAAAGTACAATCAGCATTACCACGATTATGAGAAGCAGGAATGGGAAGAAGTTGGAAGTATTGATAACTGAAAAACGATTCCCAGATAAATAATCTTGCTGAGTGGAAAAAAAAAAAAAGAGAAAGTAGTAGATCTTTGCGTTCAGCACACGATAAATAGGGGCAAACACAAAAGTACTGCTTTTATAATTTTGCTCAGTGTTGTTTATATAAACCCCAACACTTCTCTTTTTTGCTCCCTTGTGGTCTTGTTGTATTGGAACTGCAAAAAAAAAAAAAAAAGATTGATTCTGTCAAAAATCTTGTGAGCAATCAATTTCCCATTCTATCTGCTTCTGCTGACTTTTAGCAGTTATTTTTGCTTACTCCCAGCTCTCTTTGTGGACACTATGTGGTTGATTTACTAAAACTGGAGAGCAGGAAATCTGGTGCAGTTCTGCACAGAAACCAATCAGCTTCCAGGTTTTGTTTTTTTTTGGCAAAGTGATGGCAACTCTTGTCACCCCAGATGTTTTGGCACTAGTTGAGCATCATGGGAAATGTAGTTCCAAAACATCTGGGGTGCCAAGGTTCACAATCACTGCTCTAATTGAACAAGCTGAAGTTAGAAATTGATTGGCTACCATGCACAGCTACACCAGATTTTGCACTCTCCGGTTTTAGTAAATCAACCCCTACACCTTTATGTTACAGAGTTTGGGGGTGGGGTGGAACGCTCTGTAGTCTTGATACCGGCCACCAAGTGAAAATAAAGGGAAAAACTACAAGCAATGGAACCACCACATCTAAGGATTGGTATTTTGCAGTATAATAAATATTAGTTCTTGGATTTAGATACACTTTAAATATTTTGTGGGTACTGAGCCACTGCGTATGCTTCTCTGATCTTTAATTTCTAAAACTCATCTGTCCGTCTATTCTGGGTCAGGAATTTACAGTATTGAAGCTAGGGGACCAGATTGCCAGCCAAGCAATTTGCATTTTCAGAAAAGGTCAGTGATGGCAGCTCCCCTATTTCATTTCCTTTAATTGCGAGTGCTCAGCTCCTTCTCAAAGCTACAGTCACAAAATACCATTCAGAATGATGAATAATACGCGTATAGTCTGTTGAAATGGAATTTCTCCTCTATATTCAGATCTGCAGCCAATGGGGTTTATAGTTTCTGGGTTTTTGGCTTCAATATTACTCTTTCAGTAGATTCCATTTCCACAACTAGGTAAACACGTCCCCATTTCCTTCCATTAGTAATCTGTCAGCTCAGCATTCTGTATCTCCATACCATATGCTCATTACCTCTCTGTAAACGTGTAAACATACTAATCTGATTCATGGGCCCTGAAGCAAGGCTATGTATGGCCAAAATGTCCTTGAGCCTAGGTCCACACTGACAGCGGGATTGAAATCGTCTCGCACACTTTCATCCACGCATGTCAATCTGACTTTGGGGGCGATTTCAGAGACATCTGTGCGGGTTCCTGCACAGATGTCTATTGAAATTGCACCTGAAGTCGCCAAAAGTAGTACAGAAACTACTTCTGGCGTCGCACCGATTCAGACAATGTCATTGCCAGCAATAGCCGCCGATTTGGCATGCGATTTGACATGTCAAATCTCTTCAATGAGAACCTAGGCTGAAAGAGAAAAATCAAAATCTTCCTAATTACTATTAAGGGTGCGTTTGTAAAGGGAAAATCTGTTCTAGGTTCACGACTGAAGGCAACCTGTTAAGATCAACTCCAGGTAGATATAAAATACCATTGTTCGGTCGGGCTACATATTCACTGAAGCCTCCCAAACTACACAGAGCTAGCAGAAGTACCTGAATCTGTCCTTATATTGGCTTCCTGTAATACTCATATGAGTTGCTACCAGTGTACTGGACGACACAGCCTTGTAGCAAGTATCCATCATAATTGCAATGGTCAGTGCAGCTCCATGCCCATGCTGACCAATGAAAAGCTCATCTAAGGCCTCTTCTTGTGGTAAGATGTCCCAAAGAAAGAAGGATTTCTCAAAGGTCAATGCAGCCACATGATTGAGCTGACCAATGAGCACTTGCCATTGCAAGCATTATGATAGATACTCCAGGGCTGTGTATTTGCAATGTACGGACAGTTACAGTAGCAGCACAAGGCATTACGACCTGCATTTGCAGCGGCCCCTGGATAGGTGACCAGAGTATTTGGAGTTGGTTCACCTTTTTTTTTTCTTTCTTTTTTTAACATTGCCACTGTAAGTTTAGGAAAGGCATAGTGGTGGGCGTGTATTTCTGAAACATCGTTCATGAAGGGCATTTCAAAAAATGAACATGGGTGGGCCAGTGAACCCATGAATGGTTGTGATCTGAGCTGCCATCAGTCGGGGAGTCTCTGTACCTTGTAATCGCTGTGATAACCAATCACATTGGAGAAAAGGGAGGAAGTAGTATTTAATCAATGAACAGGGAGCAAATAAATACGTATATAGTTATCGCATGATGTGTTTTTTTTTTTCTTTCACTTGTGATGCACTTCCCTATTTATCATGCTCATTTTTGCCTCACTTATTTTTCTTGTAGGTTTTCACCCTCTTTTTGAGCCCACTCCATATTCTTCTTCACATATGATCTCTTTTTGGTCTGTGCAACTTTAATATGCTGCACCTTGTTAAAATTTATTTTAATTTTCTTACCCTTGTACTGCACTTTTCTATTATTCATGCTCATCCTTGCCATACTTATTCTATTGTAGGCTGTCACCCTCTTTTTGAGCCCTTTGCTGTGTCCTGGCCCTGCCCCCCCTATCAGCTTCCTTGATGGCGCTTACCCCCGTTGGATTTATCCCCATTCTGTAGTGATCTCTGATATACAGTATGCACCCTACCTAGATTGTTGTGCAGGGGTTCCATTTGCACTCCAATTCCTATGCAAGTATATTTATTATGCAGGTTTGTGACATACCAATTATGCAACGATTATATGTATTCACATCTCTTGTTTATGACATGGTTTTTCCACAGATACAAAAGTATTGGCTGCCTCCTGATGAAGTGGCCTTTGCTTCACGAAATGCGTAGAGACTACAGTCTTCAAGTGCATTTATTCCACTGCCTTGCGAATATTGTGTGTGTGTGTGTGTGTGTGTGTGTGTATATAAAATGTCACGTCACTTTCACACATGTGTCTATTATGCTTGCTTTTATGACACACTAGTGTAGATTTTGTTTGATTTTAAACTTTATATGGAATAAAGTGTATATTTTCTTATTTACGGTCATTTATTTCATTTGGCACGACTCTTTAAAGTCCCATGAGCAAACAATTGTTATTTTTGGTTTGAACGAATAAAGGGGTCGGCAGATTCATTTTTAAACCCTCTCCCATTTCTCTTCGTACAGCTCATCTACAGCCTATTTCTATGTGATCTGCATCTTAACCGCTCACCTACCCAAGGTTGCATTCACACTTCAGCGCTTTGAATCACGGGCAGATACGCGGCAAAAAAAATTAAAAATAACGTTCAAAAAAAGTTCAGGAGCTACTTTTGGGCGACATGCTTCCCACGATGTGTGTTGCCGCAATCGCAGCAGACCCGTGCCGCGATTTGAGGTGTCATTCATATGAATGGCATCTCAAATGCGAGTCCCGCGATTTGCCATTCACACATCAGCGCTTTCAAATCGCGGGAAGATTTGCAGCAAATCTGCCCGCTATTCAAACCGCTGAAGTGTGAATGCAGCCTAACTCTGCACGCCTATCTTCAACCTCCCGCTGTATGTTACCTTTACATTAACCCTTTCACCTCCTCTTTCCCCTCTGTATGACCTGCACAACAATGATGCGCTGTATCTATTGCACCATTACCAAGCTCCATGCTGCAAATTAACAAAAAAAAAAAAGTTTTGTTATAAAATTTTGCAAATAATCGTTGTTCATGAATTTAGGCCAAAATGTATTCTGCTACATTTCTTTGGTGAAAATAACCCAAATCAGTGTATATTATTTAGTCTGTAGGAAAGTTAGAGAGTCCACAACTATAGTATATTGTACATCTGAAAATTGATCAATCCTGATGTACTAGATCAGGACAGTACAAATATCCCCCAAATGACCCCTTTTTGGAAAGTAGACAGTCCAAGGTATTTAGTAAGAGGCATGGCGTGTTTTTTGTTGTAAAAAAAAGTTGTAAATTTGTAAAAGTTGTAAATTTGTCATGATTTTTTGGAAACATTTTTTTTTAACATAATATGATTGCTTATAGCAGTGAATTTTATTGCAATATGCATTTAACTGAATGAAACTGACTCAGTAAGTTTGTTTTGTTGTGATTAGCTGTGATTGGCCAGAGCTAATCACATGGTACATGTAATTGGTCCTGTCTGTACCATGTGATCATACTGACCAATCACAGCTAGTAACACAATTGTACACAATGGATGGCATGAAAGGAAGCCATCCATTGCTTACAACTGTTATGTGATCGGCTTTAACCACTAGGCGCCCGCACTATAGGCAAAAGATGGCTACAGCGTGGTGCTGGTTTGCTGGGAGGGCATCCCTGGACGTTCTCCTGTTTACTTGTTCCCCGCGCGCCACCGCGCATCGGGGAAAATCTGTGTTGGCCGTGTCCCTTGGAGACAGCCAATCACAGATCATGCTAAATGGCCAATCACAGCAGCCATTTAGAACTCAATCGGCGTGTCCAATGAGAGATGATCTCAAATGTAAACATATGAGATCATCTCTCATTCCCGGCTCTCCCTCCTCACACAGAGACAGCGTGTGAGGGAGAGCAACCTGTGCTGCAGCGTGAGTGAACACTAATACACAGTGCCATACTAACACAAAACACAGTGCCCACAGTACCCATCAGTGCCATCTGTCCCCAGTGTCACATGCCATCTGTTACCAGTGTCACATGTCATCAGTGCCACGTATCAGTGGCATCTGTCATCAGTGTCATGTGTCACCAGTGCCACGTATTAGTGCCATCTGTCATCAGTGCCACATCAGTATCACCAGTGCCACGTTTTAGGGCCATCTATCATCAGTGCCACGTTTTAGTGCCTTCATCCGTGCCACATATCAGTGTCACGTGTCATCAGTGCCACATATTAGTGCCACATCAGTGTCATCAGTGCCACGTATCAGTGCCACAGTCCTGGTGCTCCAGGGCCTTCAAAAGTATAATAGGTAGTCAACCAGTTAGATGTGTAATTAATGCTCCTAGAACACCTGATGGTACTCCCTGCATGTTGGGCCTCTCTATGTGGCCAGGCTGTGAAAAAGTCCCACACATGTGGTATTGTCATACTCAGGAGGAGTAGCAGAGTGTATTTTGGGGCGTCATTTGTGGTATACACATGCCATGTGAGAGAAATAACCTATTACAATGACAATTTTGTGGGGGGGGAATCTTCATTTTGCAAAGAGTTTTGGGAAAAAATGTCATCAAAAACCTCACCATGCATCTTACTAAACACCTTGGAATATCTTCTTTAAAAAAAAGGGGTCATTTGGGGGGTATTTGTACTTTCCTGGCTTGTTCGGGTCGCAAGAAATGAGATTGTCAGTACTGCCGTCAGTACATCAGGTGTGATCAATTTTTTATGATTTGCACCACAGCTTGTAGACTCTCTAACTTTCACACAGACCAAATAATATCCACTAATTTGGGTTATTTTTACCAAAGATATGTAGCAGTATAAATTGTGGCCAAAATTTATGAAGAAAAATTAATAATTCGCAAAATTTTATCACAGAAACTAAGAAAAATCAGGTTTTTTTTTCAAAAATTTTGGTCTTTTTTCATTTATAGTGCAAAAAATAAAAAACCCAGAGGTGATCAAATACCACCAAAAGAAAGCTCTATTTGTATGAAAAAAGGACAAAAAATTCATTTGGGTACAGTATTACATGACTAGTTGTCATTCAAAATGTGACAGCGCTAAAAGCTGAAAATTGGTCTGGGCAGGAGGGGGTTTAATTGCCCAGTAGGCAAGTGGTTAATTGGTCACATGGTACTAGCATTGAGCCGGTACATTGATCAGTCATCCGTGGGGTCCGGTGGACACAGCTGGTGACAAATTGTGGCGCTGCGCAGTACCACCCCGGCCGTCACTCTGCTATAGACCAGATGGGAAGGTGTTAATGCCTGCCCGGAGTTCATCTATAATGATTGAGTGAAGAATGGTTTGTTCTACAGGCAATTGGAAAACCCTTTAAGAAAAGAAAAACAGGACACATTTTTGCAAACCAAATTGATTTTTTTTTTATTTAAGGACAAAATCGCCTTCTATTGCTGAGTGTATTTTCTCTTCCTGTGGAATTGATCATTACAAAAGTCCAAGTCTAAAGTTCAAGTGCTTTGATACATTCTTTTGAACGTTAGAAAAAAAAAAAAAAAAATTGAACGTAATAATGACCTACAAGGCATGTAACTACTTGCACTTTTTTGGAAATGCACAGAACGTAAATTACGGTCACTTTTGTTCCAAGATAGAAAACAAATACAATTCAAGTAGCAAATGTATAGGCCTTTCCGTCTCCTTAACCTTTCAGGTCACTAGTACATTTTGATCAAGAAATCTAAACAAAAAACATGCTTGTACATGTAGTTTTGTAACCACTCAATATAAAAAAAACATCCTAGAGCGGTTATTTTGGTTTTTTTGGACTGGTCATTATCAAGAACATTCTCCATATCCATTTAGACAAAAGCGTCGTTTTTTAGAACTTTTAAGCTCTTCCAAAACAAAAAATAGAACTTATACCTGCACCAGAATCATGGCAGACAAAGATTTAGGTTTATAAAATGCCCTTCTGAAAATTCATTTCAAAATAGAGATGCTTTCATTTTTTTTTCCAGAACTGTAAAAGCCATAGAAATGCAAAAATATCTGTTAAGTTTTTTTTCTGCTTTTTACATTTATTATTTTTTTTGTATTTTAGGTTTCCTTAAAACTCCTGACGATTTCCTTTCGCGGTTGCGGAGCTTGGCAGCCCAGTATGTGAGACGTTCGCAAAAAGTAAACAAATTGTACTCGCTTTTTTTGTCTAGCACACCCCGCCAAAAGTGAGGTTACGTAATTATGAAATTAGCTTAAAAAAATAGTAGTCCTTCCCGAACCCACCCCCATCCCCTTTTCCCTGTACTCTGAGTAACAAATATTTAGGCACTCTCAGTAAGCACTTGTAGATAAGTTACTTTCCCATAGGAAACCTAATGAGTACATATATATCTATTTGACTTTATACGTTGAGCCACACATACTAGGCCGAATACTGCTGCCAGGTGGAAACCATGTTTTCAAGTTCAGTCTTTTTATCATTTGTTTTGTTAAACTAAACAGGTGACTACTCTCCAACACGTTCTGCGGGACTCAAAGGAAAGCAATGGCGGCAATGGGAGTGCCGCGACCGGAGGCAATGGGAGTGCCGCGACCGGAGGCAAATCAAGGTTCAGTTATTCTCTATTTGCTCCAGATCCAGATCATCACATTTCATCTGAACCATGGGGCCCTCGATGCATTCACAGTCGCTTAAGTCTTCCTCGCTTTCACTCACAGTGGCTTCCCTCTTAAAATCCCTAGAATGGATCCCTTCGTCTGTGGTCTCCTTCACAGGACTGGACCCAGGAGTGATGATATTCATGAGGTCATTGGAATCGCAGGGAGAGGAGACAATGGTTTTAAGGTGGGGATCTTCGTCATCTTCATAGTCCAAAGAGCAAAGGCTTTTAGATGTCTGGAAAAAAACAAAACAAAAATATATTTTTTAGTACAAGAGAAATCTGGGCTATGGATTGTTCACAGCATTTTAGAATGGAAAGAATACTATTTGGCAAATCAAGTGTAGTTATTTTTTTTTAATTTCAGATAGTGGAAGTATTATATACTCCGTCAAGTTCACCGCCAATGTCCCCGCTGAGGGCAAGTAGCCATTCTGTCCAAACGCACTGCATGTGTGTGTGGACGAGGGAGAACACTTGTTCCACGTTTGTTCCTCTGAGCAAGGGCCATGCTCAAGGGGTAATCTGTCTTGGCTTATATGGCAGGGATGGCAAGGATCACTCAGAATTCAACTTTTTTGGCCAGGATTTACAAAAACCATGCTTGGATCACAGGTATGTCTTTTAAACAAAGGTTCATTTACCTACAATGCATGGTTTGGAAACTACTGGGCACCCTAGACGGAACTGTACATTTTATTATAAAAGGCAAAGACAGGAATAATGCCCAAATTATAGCAGTCTTGTGACTTTTATCAGTGTCTGGTTATAGCTTGTAGGGGGAGTTTTCATTTGCCTCTGACTGTCCTATGAGGCTGCAAGACCCCTGACCTGGACAGTGCCGATTGACCCTGTGCTGATCACATGCACTCCCAAGAAAAATAAATGACTCTCTGGTAATACACACCAAACTGAGCATGTCCAGCTTGCCCCCGAGGCTCTGTTTTATCAGGAGGTGGATTGGGGACTGTGGAAGAAGGGGGGGATCAGAGAAGATCGGATCAAACAGCCTTTTTACACAATGCAGAGGGAATAACCCCTTAGGTTCCACAGGGAGTATAACAAGCATGCTTTACTGCATATACAGACTGATTTTACTGTTGTGGGTTTAGTAACACTTTAAGGCCCCTTTCACACGAGGCGGGCTCCGTTTCTACGGAGCCCGCCTCGGTCCGCCGGCTCAGCAGGAGATCAGTCCGTTGATCTCCGCTGAGCCGGCGGATGACAGGTCCCTCTCTGCTCACTGAGCGGGGAGGGGCTTGTCAGGCGCCGCTGCCGCCTATGGAGGGATCGGACGAAAACGGACATCGTGTCCGTTTTCGTCAGATCTCACCCGATCCGATAGCGACGGATCTGGACGTAGAGCCATACGTCTGCTTTTAGCGGATCGGACGGGGTCGGATGTCAGTGGACATGTCTCCGCTGACATCCGACGCTCCATAGGTTAACATGGATCGCCCGTTCAGGTCCGCCGTCAAAACTGACAGGCGGACCTGAACGGTCCGATCGTGTGAAAGGGGCCTAAGGTGTAGAGGATTGCCAAATGCTTATGCAAAGTCAAAATCAGGTACTTACACTAGTTGAATTGAAAAAAGAGTGATAATACTGGCAATGTGTGTTTTATACCTGCCTTCAGTTTTAAGCTGATCAAACTCCACTTAAAATCTAAAGATCTTTAAAGGGGCTGCAGACTCATTAGATTCCTTCTGACTATCCTCACGTAGAAGGTCCCTGTGCTTTACAAAGCACGGAAACACAAAAACAGAAGTTTCACGCTATTTTGGTTGGATTTATAGAGCTCCTAAGTAAATTTAGCTTTTTTCTTTAATCAACATCTTGTCTACGAGCGGCAGCAGCCTCCCAGCACTGTTTGTGTTAATCTGCAGGCCCCGTCAGACTAAAGCCAGGCCTTTGTCACAAGAGACTTCCTGAGCTATGAGAAAGCTATTCTTTACAGTCAACCAAAATTAACTTTTTTCTGTGCATAAGGCGAGCAGACTACAGGCAAAATAAACATACTGCTCAGTATGCCGAACAATCACGTCCAGGCACCAGGTTCCCCATTCAGCAGAAAGGCACTGTGCCGTCTACTCAACAAGGGGGTCTCTGATTGTAGGCCACATGACGACCTGCAGGCATGCAACTGTGCCATTACTCTGGATAAATAGCTCCCCGTATCAATAGACCTGGACCACATTCTTCATTGTGACAGCAAATTACAAGTCCAGCCGCTGATGGCTTACTATGGAATGTCTAGGTTAAAGATCAAGACACAGAACAGCAATTTGATTTGTTATAGTGTTAGAAAGCGGCTGCTGAGGTTGTTCAAGAGTAAAGGACTCTGGGTCTCGTGTTAAAAAAAAATATCAAATTCTATTTCCAAGAGAAGGTAAGAAAATAAAAGAAAAAAAAAAAGGGATGGTTTTCTTAAAAACTCTCCAAAATCTGGTGTTAAAAAGAAGCCTATGTTTTTGAAGAGTTTTATAGCTTTCATCATTTGCCAAATGCCATTTTTCGAAGCAATTTTCTCTCTTCTCTATCTCATCCCCAAATCAAAGAAAGAACAATGCTTGCAAGAAAGTAACTTAGCTCAGCATATAAGGACATGCAACACTTGTCATGATTACAGCTATTTGGGTGGAGTTATTAATGTTAAGTTCTTTAGAATTTAAAAGTAAAGTGGATTACCTAACTGCCCAAACTTCACCAGGATTAAAGAGGAACTGCAGTCTGCTAACATACTGTAAATACTCGAGTATAGGCTGACCCGAATATAAGCCGAGGAAACTGGGAAAACCTATTGACTCGAGTATAAGCCTAGGGTGGGAAAATGCAGCAGCTACTGGGTAAACAATGCCCATCTGCAGCCTCACTGTCCCATTTGCAGTCCAATTGTGCCCATTTGCAGTCTCACTGTGCCCATTTGCAGTCTCACTGTGCCCATTTGCAGTCTCACTGTGCCCATTTGCAGCCGTACCTTTCATTACTAAAACAGTGCATCTCTCCCACTGTGTTATGCAGTCTGCTCGGCTGCCGTCCATTGTAAAAAAAAGCCCCGCCTCCTCGTCTGTGATAGACGTAACGCTGATACAGTTTCCCAGCACTGTATCAGTGTTCCTCTATCATGGAAGAGGAGGAGGCGGGGAATTGTTACAACGGACGGCCGAACAGACTGCATAACACAGCGGGAGACACACGCTGTTTTAGTAATGAAAGGTACGGCTGTTGTACGGCTCACTCGAGTATAAGTCGAGGGAGGGGGGTTTTCTTCCTAAAAATGGGCTGAAAAACTCGGCTTATACTCGAGTACATACAGTAATTGGTAATAAAAACACCTTTGCCATGCTGAAGCTTCCCTCCAACCACTTTGCATATTATTTTATATATACTGGGATTCTGTACTTGCCAAATATGCTGCAGAAATCTCCGAGTCTGGCTGCAGCCATTTTAACTGTGGGCAGCTGAAGCTGCTGCCTGTTCACTTCCTGGATTTACACAGCCACACAGAGGCACACGTCCAGCTCTCATTGGCCCTCTTATGACTCATACCCCCTCCATTCCTGGCAAACTCTCACAAGAGAGAGAGAGATAGATCTGTGCATGATGTCAAACCTAGGCTAATGACCAGACAAGAAACAGGAAGTGGCCTGTATATGGTATTTACTGGCAGAAAAAAAATGTTTTACTATCCAAAGTGAAAACAAGGGCAGAAGATTTAATAGATGGAAAAAAAAAAAAATGACTGAAAGTCCGCTTTAAGCAAAGTCGTCAAATAGTATTCACCTGAGTAGCAGATCTTGATTAAGGGTATTCATAAAATGTTTTATTTGCATACAGATGTTCTTTTAAAACAGCAAATCACTGAGGACCTGCATATTGACAGATGTCTGCAATTACTGCAAGAAAATATTTTTCTTTATTTGGGGAAGCTTTCTTTCACTTATACTGTGATACACCAACCAATGAAAAGTTAAGGGGCACGTAATCTTAGGCCTGAAATTAATACCGTCGGCATTGGTTGAAATCAGTAAAGCATCTGCACTGGGGAATGCACACATAGTAGCTGGCTGAATCAACTAATGATCTGCACACAACGCACAAACAATGGCTGAATCTGCATTTGTGGCATAGTTGGTTATGCAGTTGCTTTCTGGAATAATAGTTTCACAGGACCAGAGTGAATATAAATTAATGATTTAAAAAAAATAAAATAAAATCGTTTTTGATTTATTAAATCAGATTTTTTTTTTATTTAAAATCAATTTTTTTGATCTTTATCAAGTTTATTTTAATAAAATGCTTTTGGAGTAAAAATAGAATAGTTTTCTATTTAAGATACATTAATAATTTAGTTTATTCAGCATGAAATGGAGCCCATGTATGTAGCATGAGGCTGAATATTCTGCAAGATTTACATTTTTGGTAAACTCGTTAAATTAATCCAAGCTCTGCAAGCTGAGATAACATGCACTGCATTGATGCATTCACACAATGGCACAGTAACCATGAGGGAAAACAAAGTTATCCCATTGTTTTGCAAATCTATGTACACTACAAACTGTATGATTGAATCAGTTCTGATATTACTGTTTTACTAAAACTGACAAGCTTATTATTTTAGATAGAATCTTTAATATTTGCAAACAAAATGAAGGTTTCCTAACTACCAGCAAGAATAAGTCCTTACATTTAAAGAGCACCTGTCATTTCAGATCCATCATGGCAGTGCCCTGTTAGCGGGCATCCACTCATCTGCTGCCGCCACGTCCCTCGCCTTGTTGTGTCACTGCCACATCATCAGCCATCCCATTAAAGTGAATGGGACAGTCAGTGAGTCAACATCGGGTCAGAGGAGGAGCCGCTGCGGGACAGAGATGACAGTTGCTCTTTAAAAATTAGGATTTAAATTGAGTTGATTTACATCAAGCCTTTTTACTAGTGATTTAAAGTGGTGTTCCGGCCAAAATTATACTTTTTAAATAAAAATACCCCTATAATACACAAGCTTAATGTATTCTAGTAAAGTTAGTCTGTAAACTAAGGTCTGTTTTGTTAGTTTATAGCAGTAGTTTCTTATTTTATAAACTTACAGCAGGCCGTGGCCATCTTAAGTGTGGGCATCTGAAGCCAGACTGTATTTCTTCCTGGATCTCATCCTTGCAGATCTCGCACATGCTCAGTGCAGCACAAGCAGTGTAATAGGTTTCAGGTCAGGTTTCCATAGAAACGGCAGTTTCAGAGGAAGTTGCCACCCCACATGCTCAGTGCAGCACAAGCAGTGTAATAGGTTTCAGGTCAGGTTTCCATAGCAACGTCAGTTTCAGGGGAAGTTGCCGCCCCTTCCCAGAAGGCATTGCAAACAGGAAATGATGCGATGGGCCGCGGCCAGGGAGGAGGAAGTAAAAAATGAACACAGCAGATATACAGTAGGTGCTGAGAAAAAAAATTAAAAAATATCCAATTTGTTTACAGTACACAGTTTAGTGAGGGATGCTGAAGAGTTGTAAAAGTGGGTGGAACTCCACTTTAAATCGTGAGATAAAATCGACTTGTATTAAATCAAATCCACCCTGCACAGGACCACAAAAGCAGAAGTTACAATATTGATAGTGTGACAAATAAGCTACACACCTTTAAATACAATTTGTTGCACGTGTCACGTATTGGATATTTAGGCCATTCAAGTAACTTTTCTGTGCGGCTATTACTCTACGTGAACAGCCAACAAAATGACAGTTGGTAGCCTTCTTCTACTGGACAGGAAGTACGCTGTGTGCAATTAAAAAAAAAAAAAAAAAAAAAAACTGTTGTCCACTATACCACCATCAAGGATGGTAATGATAGTCCAAAACGTTTACATATTTAAGACTTAGATTAAAACCCCCTAAATAAACTGCTTAATGGAAGTTATATATAATGGAATGGAAATTTACGTTTCCTCAAGACGAAAGGCATTGTGGTGAAAACCTGCAGGCCACAAAAAAAAAAAAAAAAAAAACCTCCAGATGGGTGAAGTGCAACCTTCCCAGCACAAAACTTCTTTGGGGATGGAGAAGAAAAGCAGAGGCATCTAATGAGATGTCTTTTCTTGTGGAAGCCCCAAAGCCTTTTCATTTACACAGCATACATAGAAAGCCCTGAGCACAGAGCCTCACTTCATTAAATGCCATTTTGGGCCTAATTTCACATTGTGCTTGCCCCCTCTCTCTGCTCTTTATAAAAGCTGCAGAGCACCAGATGCTCGATGTGGATGCCACCTCCAGCAGAATCCCTCATTCAAGCTCCTGAAAGAAAGAAGGCCTCGAGTTTTCATTCAGAACTAAGTACCCCCAGTGTGTTTGTGCCTGTCACAGCACAAAGTGCTAGCTTGTCTACAGATCACTTTTGATACTTGATTATCATCTCCGAGGCCTGTCTACTGCGATCGCCTTTCCTCCTTCCCAAGCCTGCTGGAATTTGAACATTAAATGGGTATCCTCCTAGGCAACAATAGATAAATAGGAGGCCTTTGATTGTTCAGGCGTTGCTGAAAAGAAAAGAGCCCAGGACCCGTCCTGGCTGTGACTTAGCAGGATCTAGTCAGGCACGGCTCCCCTCTCCATTCCAACGAGCCCTAACTGCCTAGAGCTCCCTATTCAGTTCAGATGGGGTCTGCTCACCTCTTTCAGAAAGGGACATGAATTCCTGAGGAGGCCTGTACAGAGAGCAAATGTTGATCCTGTGAATGGGGGGCAAGGCTAAGCTCACTAAACCGCTAAATGGCACCATGGCTCAGGGCTTTCAACACTGGTGGGATTTATGGCTGCACTCTCTGCAAAGAGAATAAAAAATAAACATGAACGTTTAGACCCACGTCCCAGATCATTATTGGCACATGCCATCTGTGTTTCAGGCTTAGGAGGCCATTGTCTGCAGGGGCCTAAACCCGCCATTATTCCTTCCAGCACAGCTGTCCTGTTCAGCAGGGCTAATTATGCAGGGATATCTATGGTGTTAATTTATTGGACTTGCAGCCCCATAAAATGATACTCCAATGGAAACTTTTAAAAAGGGGGCTGTCATCCCAACTCATGAGAGGAATAAAGAACATAGGAGTAATTTGGCATAATGAAGTGCTTTACTCTAACACAAGTCAACTTCCTGGAGACCATATTCTAAAACCAGCCATTTTGGGTGCTTGGTCAAAATTAGAAGAACCACCATTTCATACTGTATGTACCATTCTCAGGTGAAAACGCCTGGGCAGGAAACGTTTCTGAATGCCAGATGTCATCCTCCAACTCTCAGGCTGCATAAGAGTTATGGAACAGTGCAGCCCCAATACTAACTCATAGAAAAGTAGTATGTAGCCCAGAATGTGTTTTCAAACACAACTACTGGGTGTAACTAGGGTTGTCCCGATACCGATACTAGTATCGGTATCGGCACCGATACCGAGCATTTGCCCAAGTACTTGTACTCGGGCAAATGCTCCCGATGCTTCCGCCGATACCTGGAAGACAGCTGTGATCGGCGCGTGGGGAAGTTACAAGATTCTCCCCCAGCGGCTTTCAGCTGCTTTAGTGACATACAGCGGTGATCGCTCACCGCTGTATGTCACTGCATCCTCCTCCATGCCCCCTCCGTTCCTCTCCACTCTTCTGTCCCCCTAAGCTGTCCCCTCCGTTCCTCTTTCATTCTCTGTCCCCCTCCGCTGTCCCCTCCGTTCCTCTTTCATTCTCTGTCCCCCTCCGTTCCTCTTTCATTCTCTGTCCCCCTCCGCTGTCCCCTCTATTCCTCTTTCATTCTCTGTGCCCCTCCGCTGTCCCCTCCGTTCCTCTCTCCTTCCCTGTGTCTCTCCGCTGTCCCCTCCGTTCCTCTTTCATTCTCTGTGCCTCTCCGCTGTCCCCCTCCGTTCCTCTCTCCTTTTCTGTCCCCCTCCGCTGTCCCCTCCGTTCTGCTGTGCCTCTCCGCTGTCCCCTCCGTTCCCCTCTCCTTCTCTCTCCCCCTCCGTTCCACCATCCCCCTCCTTCCTTTGTGAATAGACAGAGTCAGCTGACTCTGTCTATTCACATAACTGAAACATTGTAATCTCCTGTGATTACAATGTGTTAGTTTATGAATGAAGAGGAGCCGCTGTCTTCTCTCCATTCATTCTCAGTGCAGCTGAGACTGCAGAGAAAGGGACTGGGGAATCTCTATCCTCTGTCTCTTTCTCTGTCTCAAGGGGGAGATATCAAAGGTCTGTTAAGACCCCTGATATCTCACCAAAGCCCCCCAACAGGGCTGATTAAAAAAAAAACAAAAAAAACACATATTGCAATAAAGAATAAAAAAAAAAAAAAAAAAAAAAATGATTGTAAAAAATAAAAGTTGTAAATAAAAAAAAAAAAAAAAAAAAAAAAAAAAATGATTGTAAAAAATAAAAGTTGTAAATAAAAAAAAAAAAAAAAAAAAAAACACACACACACACACACACACACACACACCGTTCACCCCCCAAAAAAAAGCACTGTTAAAAAAAAAAAAAAAAAACACGGTCACGTGACATTAAAAAAAAAGTATCGGTAATCGGCACCGGCGAGTACTTGAAAAAAAGTATCGGTACTTGTACTCGGTCCTAAAAAAGTGGTATCGGGACAACCCTAGGTGTAACAATAGGTTCCATCTCAAAGCTCAGCAATCAATACCCAGTTTGGTGTGGACATAGCTATTTATCTTCAGTTCTGGCAGTTAAAATATTCAATTACACCCGATATGAAGCACTGAAATTATGCGGGCAGCCAGTTGGCCTATCAGTTATGAAATACACACAGACACAACATTCCACTGCACAATTTGAAAATCTGATACAGAAATAATTTGACAAGAGAGGCCCAACATGTGGTGCTACACTTAAAGTGAATTTGCTCATCCCTTAGATTACAAAGCAGAAGATTCTCCACGGTGCTGCTCCCCTTCAGCTTTGTTCAACTGCCAGAGGGTGAGTAAAGTATGGTGTAAGCTACAATTCGAAGAAGCTCACAGCGCTATGGACTTCCCTGTGATAGCCTTGACTGGCCCAGCCCTGTCACAAAACACATTTTCCACCATACCCAGAAGGTACGGAGTACTTTCTTTTGGCTACCAGTGCTGAATAAACCGGTGGGGAGACTTTATATTTAAACACACACACCCCAACCTATTTCACAACCCACAACTCTTTATTCTCCCAAGAGAAACATCTTTAAAGTATATCTAACCCTATAGCTCCTCTTGTACCCCTTGTTCACAGGTAGGTACATTTTTTCTTCTCATATGGTCATGTCCTGTGGTTCAGACCTTTTGGACCCAGATAGTCCGATTTTTACATGACCACATGGGCTCTCCTTTGTCCCTAGATCCCAAGCCCTGTTTGCTGGGTCTCTGTCCACAGCCCGATATAGACAAATATCTAAATATATTTTTGCAATTTTTGAAACGCTATTTACTGCTCACAAAGTGATTGCACGTAACTGGATGCAGACACCCCCCCCCTGTTTGAAGCATGGGTAAGGGAGGTGAACTCCACCCTCCCATAATACAAAAAATTGATGTACACAGAGGATGCCCAGCTAAATACAATAAGGTGTGGGACAGCCACATGCCTCCAAGACAGTACTTGAATTATATTACTACTTTGAGTTGTTTATTCCTTGCTAATAATTTCTTTGATATATTATACTGCTTGCATTACCTGAATTTTCTTTTCTCAAAGTTGCTATTGAACGTGAAAATATATCTAATCCTGAGAACAAAAAATGTAATGCGAATGTAATATATTTAAATCCAGTTAATCTTTACAGAAATAGTGAACACCATACACTCTCTCCACCTGCTGGTCTCAGATGTACTTACCTCCAGGGTTGCTCAGCTGTCAGTACCTAACGCTGCCGGTCCAGAGATCTGAAATCCCCGCTCTTCTGTGCAGCAATTTCAGGATGAACCAGAGCGATTCACTGTGCAGGCTCTGACCAATCAGATGCGCTGAACAGAGAAGAGCGGGGATTTCAAATCCCTTGACTGGCTGAGTGGGTACTGACAGCTTAGCATTGCTATATGTTCTGTAAAAGGTTAACATTTTAAATGTTTTGGCTGGAGTGGCTGAGTTTTTTTTTTTTGTTTGTTTTTTCGGGGGGATTCTCTACTTTTTTACCTGGTGATCCTGCCAGTAACTGCATTGTCACTCTCACACAGGCTTCCAGTGGAGACTACAAGTGACTGTTTCCACACAAATTAAACAGCTTTGGTCCACCGAGTATGTAGACCGGAATGTTCACCCAAATGTACTTTTAGCATGATTTTTGTATAACTTACTACAGCTATATCTAGCAAATATCTTGCAGGGCCTCTGGTTGAACCGCATCCTCTTTTCACAAGTCCTCTTGTGGTTTAATGTGTGAGCAAGCTTGCAGAGGGCTTAGGGAAAAAAAAAAATGATACTGAAGACTATAAACGGAATCCCCCCCCCCATTTACACCTGAGCGATTTAAAGTGCGTTTCCAAAAGCTGGAAGCTGGCCCCGCTCCGGAATTCCATGTTATTCTATTGAGCCTCTTCACATCTGAGAGATGTTCTGTTGCTCAGTGCTAAAAAAAAAAAAAAAAACCCCAGAAAATACAGGTGTTTCTTTGGGGCATGATCGCACACTTTTGGCCTAAATAAGAATTTAAATCTAAAAAACATCTGTCACCTTTTCATAGCAAGTCGCTTTCTTTTGGCTAAAACAAAAAAACAATCAAACCTGTAAAAAAATGAAAAGGCACATGCCGTGAACCATGAAGCAGGTAGGTTGTGTCTCCCAAGGTAAAATCCTAATGTCTAACTTTAGCATAGATTTAATTCTGCCATCACAGTCCACCCAAAGCAAAATCGGCAATTAAAGTGGAGTATAGAACAACTGTGCTAGATTAGGACTCCCTTCAACCCATATAACTTGAAGATTCTGCAAATAGAAAGGAAGAGAATATGCAAAATTTTTGAGATAAAAAATTAACTGCTTCTACAAATTAACATCAGCCCCCCCCCCTTCCCCAGCGGAACGCGCCACGTTTCCCCCTCATTAAACCCATAGATATTTTGTAACAAGCACATTCTGTCAGGCCACACCAGGCCTCTATAGGGAGATGTGACAAGTGCTAGCAGCTGGGAGATCAAGCACAAGAGCCGAGATGAAAGGACAGCTGCCGTCTAGGGATGGGGTCCCCTCTGCCAATAGCGCCAAATTAACTCTTCAAACTCACATTTCTATTTGGCCTTAGCGGGAGACCCAGCACTGGTGGCCTCCTCAGCATTAGAGGGGCCATGAATGAACAGGCTGCAAGTCTTTTCACTGTTGCTTTAAGGACTTGCATACTAATTCTACGCCAAGGTGACAAAGTGAAGTTCAATTTTAAAGGAAGCCTCTATTGAGGCTGCCATTGCTGACCTCTTTCTGAAAAGGCTAGTTGCCTGGCTGTCCCAGACTTCAATAGTTTCTGGGTTACTGTCCCGGAACAAGCATGCAACAAGACAGCCAGGCAGCTGGCATTTTCAGAAAGCAGTCAGCAATGGCAGCCTACATATTTCATATTGGTACAAGTTTACTTTAAGGTGTACTTGTCAATCGTAAAAATAGGAGGCTACTATCCTGTGCCAATACAAGGTCCAACTAGTTCTCAAGGTTACTTCTCTAAATCTTGGGATGATCTCCATCAAATTTACTTACAGATTATTTATTTATTTATTTCAGGTACTTATATAGCGCCGTCAATTTATGCAGCGCTTTACATATACATTTTACATTCACATCAGTCCCTACCCTCAAGGAGCTTACAATCTAAGGTCCCTAACTCACATTCATACATACTAGGGACAATTTAGACAGGATCCAATTAACCTACCAGCATGTCTTTGGAGTGTGGGAGGAAACCAGAGTACCCGGAGGAAACCCACGCAGGCACAGGGAGAACATGCAAACTCCAGGCAGGTAGTGTCGTGGTTGGGATTCGAACCAGCGACCCTTCTTACTGCTAGGCGAGAGTGCTACCACTACACCAAATTTAATTCTTTATCTGTGTACTACATTACGGAATTCCACAAGGTGAAGGCTCTATAAAGAAGGCTCTATAAAGTACTATAAAGTATCTCAGGGTCATGGGTATACTGATATCGGTATCTAGCCAAAATCATAACTTCTTTTTGGATAGGAGGGGGAACAGTTAAAACTCAAGGTTTTATTGCAGCACAGTGGCTAAGTGGTTAGTACATCCACCTGGCAGCACTAGGGTCTTTAGTTCGAATCCAAACCATGGCACTACCTGCATGCAGTTTGCATATTTTCCTTGTGTCTGTGTGGGTTTCCTCCAACATTCCAAAGACATGCTGGTAGGTTAACTGGTTGTGGTCTAAAATGGGGTCTTAATGAGTTCAGGATCTTAGGATTGGAAGCTCCTTAAGGACAGGGACTGCTATGAATTTACACACACACACATACATAAATATATATTTATATTATACACACATTTGTACCGTATATAGCGCTAAGTAAATTGCTGGTGCTATACAAATACCTGTAATTAATAAATTGCCATCTTTGTCCATTGGGAAGAAATTTCCATACTTCCTGTAAGGGCATAAAGTAATAGGCAATTTCTCCAATGGTAATAGAGATAAAAAAGCAAACAGCTTAAAGGCCTCGGTGGGAAAAGAAAGCCACCCTCTGATAACATCACGTACTTCAGTAGGTTTTATCAGCCATACGACTCAGGCCACCCCTCTAACACAAACCACCCTCACAGGTTGAATCTCTATGACAAAGCCCGTGAAGGTGAAACACGCCAGTTGGGGGTGGCATTAGGTGGGTCGGGGAATGTATGGCTGAATAAACCTACTGAAACTGGTGATGTCAATGGTGTGTGGCTTTCTTTTCATGGCGATGTATTCACAGAACATGGATGGGATTCTGAAACTGGCACCTGGAGTGCCCTAGTGAAAGGAAATTATTGTAGCTTGGGTCAGTGGGTCATCTGACAAAAGCTTAAGGCCTCATACACTGTGTGGATGAGTTGCGGTAAAACCAGGTGGTGAACTGTGGTTGTACTGGCCGTGACTGCTAAACTGCACGTTAACATGGGCAGTGGCCATGTTAGTGTACATCGCCACGGTGAAATTAATAAAACCTGTTGAGTCTGGCAGGCAGTATCACTGCCGAACATGACTCATCCAAGTGCAGGGAACTGTGGCGTGGGCTTCGGTGAGCTATCACTGGTTAAGACCAGTGTCCATGAGGTGACATATCACCACCAAGCTATCTGTCAAATGCCCCTGAAAAGCAGGCGCCAATGCACATGTAAAGGAGCCCCTAGTACTGTCAGGAAGGGTTAGAACTTTTCAATGTTTTTTCTATTTTCCTGGTGACAACTGCTGCCCTTATCTGTAGTACAAGCATCATATGAACAGGAAAAAATCCTTCCAATAGGGTCACAGACCCATAAAAACCTGACTGAAATTGTAGCTCTTCCCCGGTCTAACAAATTATTGGGCCTGATGTATGAAGCAAGAGGCCCCTGGCCATGTGGGCAATGTGGGATGTAGGTTTCGTAAATGCAGTAAATGTGACCTAGTTCTCCATTGTGAAAATAGGTAGCGATTTTGCTTCACAAACATTTTCGGTTTCAGCATTTGTGATGTGTGCAGAGGCCTGAAAATACATTTATGCGGTAAATAAGGTAATTTCCGACCCTTTAGCTTGCACAGGCCTCATAAAACATTATACAGATAGCATGTGTCACAGATTCTGGATTTTATTAGCCTTTCCTGAGGAGCACACCTTTCTCTCAATGACATTCTGGAAATATTCTGCTGAAATGCGATTTCCCCTCAGAACATATTAAAAAGACTTCACATTTTGCCACCTATGCATCCCTTTAAACCAAGCTCCGGTCATAAAATAAAACACAGACCGCCCTGTCAATATAACACCAGGCTCGGAGATATTCCTGTCAGGACTTCTGTTATGGTCACAGTTATTATGGCAACGGGCTTCCCTTCCAAGGTCTCCTGTGACTGACATCTTGCTTCATCTGCTCGTTAATGCTTGTTATTACTATAGTGTTTCTGTTTAGTCATGATAAATTAAAAGTGAGCTGTCAAGGCTGTGAAACCAGAGCAGCCAAAGTCCTAGAGGGGAGCTGGGCGGCAGCCATTTGCAAAGACACTGACACATTCTCATCCTCCATGTGCAATACGGCTCCGGCCAGGGACACACCAATCAGATGTAATGTGTAATAAGTGTAAATATGTTTTTAAACAGTAACACCATCAGTTTTTATTTCAACCTCCTGTAAATCCTCTGCACAGCAGGGTTCAGGTTCAGACTTGGAGAGCAAAGGGGTGGCACACTAAGAGCTAATGTTCCCAAAAACTCCAATTATATGTCGTCATTCTTCTAAACAAATCTGCCCTGTTGGCTAATTTACTCACACAGGGACAGCACCCACGGCTGTCTGAATACATGAACAGTGACGGCATCCAATTGGCCGTCAGTTTTCCACCTGGCCTCTCTATTTTGCAATCAACTTGTCAAACCGGATGATGCCGACAGGCCACCCAAGGCTCAAATTTCAGCTGATTCAGCAGGAAGTGGCTGAACCTCGAGCTGCATGGCCAGCTTTAGATATAACATTTGGCAAACAATTTTTTAAAGATGGACGAGCATTCAACTCAAAAATAAAGGCCACGCCCAACAATTTCAGTAAGAAATGTTATGATAAATTTACAGGCTATATGCAACGCTGGTACCATGCCACCCCATTCAACTTCCTAACAGGTTTCCATGCTAGTAGACCCCTCTGAGTGCAGGCAGGGTGTGGGCCAATTAAGCTGGGCGCTAGATGTCCTGTATCCAGTGCCCATGGGGACTTAAGTGCCCTTAAGCTGGTCATACACTAATAGAATTTTGTTCTAAAGTTTGTTTCAAGAATGCTGGTTCGAGTTTTCGTTAATCATTAGTGGGGTCAAATCGATGTTCATTTTGGACCAGTGATGAGAAAATTTGAAGGGCAGGATGGAAGTTTTTTCTTGAACGAAAAGATTTAACAGTGAATGTTTTTTGTTCGGGAAAAGTCCACTCACTTCAAAATTAAATGTTCAAAGCAAACAATTTTGTATGTAAATGTTTTGCAAGTACTTTTAAGCAACATTCATGAAGTAGTTGAATGTACTGATGAGAGTGTTCATACGAATGTTCAAAAATCTACTAGTGTATGGCCAGCTTAAGGTCCTGGGAGCAGTGAGGGGATCAATTAGGTCGAGGAACTTCATAGCACCAGTCCTTCATAAACAGTTGTGTGGAATGTCGGGTTGGTTTTTGTCGTGTGTCTTTGAAGAACCATTGTCACATACGATGGGCAGACCAGAAATGGTACCATGCCAGACAGTGGAAATCAGCTATACAGGAACTTTTTTTTTTGCAAGGATAAACTTGCATATGTGGATGCTAGATTCCTGCTCTGCAGATATATTGAAAACAGCTGCTACCTCTCCTGAAATTAGCACTGCATGGTGCTATGACCTCTGGCAGTTGAGAGGTCAGCCAGGACAGGCTATAGGAAAGAGTGAACATATATAGGGTGATTCAATAGGGCATTTGTGAAATTTCTGGCAGAAGCCATGCCCCATGTTCATATAGCAAAACTATGCTCCAGGCAGGAGAGTAATACCTATCATCAGCTTTCACACATTTCCCAGCATGAGCTGTACAGATGGCCCACACCATCTCCCGTCTAGTGATTAATGCAAGATATGATCGAAAAACAGGAGCCCTTCAAATCAATAGGGTAACCAGTTAATACATTTCTCACCTTTCCTTTTATTGTAAAAATAAAAAGCAGTCCAGGACCTGAGACCATCAAAGATAAAGGGGTTCATTTACTAAAGGCAAATAGGCTGTTCACATTTGCAAGGAAATATGCTCCAGAACTTAGTAAGTGTGGTGAAGTTCAACTTTGCAAAGACTACCCAGTCATGTGCAAGGAAAATAAAAAAAAAAAACATTTATGATTGCATGATTGAATAATGGAAGTCAGCAGAGCCTTACCTCATTCACTAAGCTCTGGGGCAAATTCCCCTTTTAAATTGCAATTTCCCTTGCAGAGTGAACAGCCTATTTGCCTTTAGTAAATCAACCCCCATAGTGTCTGCTCTCACCGCAAAATGCATCATGCTGAATGCATAGCCTCAAAAGAGCAAACTTCTACTCAAAAATGGTAGCAATTTTTTTTCTGGTTCAACCATGCACAGGTATTTACTATGACTTCATACAGGTTCTCACATTTTGCATTCTTCAACATTCGCATGACTGTTTAGAGGCCTGGGGACCATGAACCCAGAATGTTTTTAAATGCTCTTCTATAACTGAAAGCTGCCCGGTCAGTTCAGTATATGCATTTAAAATATATGTATTCCAAATTATGAAAAAGCCATAGAAGCTTAAAAAGGAAAGACAAAAATGTAATTAATGCATCCACATTAACTTATGTGCACTTATTACATTTTTTTTACTGGAGCCTGCAGAGCCTTGCAACCATGATTAGTGGATCACTTAGCAATGCACGGGCTCCTGCAGGCTTTTCTCTAGCCTCAGATCTGTACAGAGGTACAGACCTGCAGTTATGGAGTTGGCATAAGCAAACAAGTACAGTTATGTCATTGCATTTGTGCTCCATAGAAATCTATTAGTTCCTCTGCTGTCGTGGCTGATGGGCTTATGGTCTTCTTCATTCACATCCTAAATATGGGTATAACAGGAAACATGGTCCCAAAGGTGGAATTAGCCTTTACCATGTTAATGTAATTTTAAATGTAATTTCAATATTTTCAAATTTGCACATCTCTTTAAATTATTATCTTGTGGTACTGCCAAAAGGGGCCTTGTTTAGACACTCCCTTCTCCATCTTGCAGTTCTCTTGTGTTGCCTGTCAGATGGGCGTCTAATTTCAGACTACGACTGGCCATTTGCAGGCAGTACCGGGACAAGGCCATCCAGCACCCAGGGCAAGGATGCAGAATAGCGCCCCACTATTAATACATGCCGTAGAATATGTGTGTCACGCTGCGTCCCTTTTTTTACCCCTTTGCTTCACTGCGCCCAGGGCAACTTCCCCTCCTACCCACCCCTGGTCCTGGCCTGCTCTTGTCAAGAGAAACTCGTCCTTAGAAATGCCATGGCTGTAGTACATATAGAAGTGGCAGCAAAGCGGCTGTGAGAAATCAAAGGCACTGAGATGAAACAGAATGAAAAAAGGTAAAAAATATTTTACCCAAAATGTCATAGCATAGGACGCCCAAAAAAAACCAGCTGATTGCATTGTGGCTCTGATCACAGCATTTTCTTTGGTGAGCCTAGAAAGGGTTATTTGTTTGCTCTTGCAAAAACATATCCATCTAGCATGCCTCCCATTGTCTCTGTTCAGACGTTGGCCTTAAGACTAGCACTAAACATAGGCCCTATGCAAAACAACAAGAGTGGGAAGATAAAATCTGGAAGGCTATTTTCCATCTCAGATTCAGTTCAGCTGCAGAGAGCAGACAGTGTGTCAGAGATCAGGAAACCAGGGGTGAGGCAGCTCAACAGACTGTCAGCAGTATTAATGCTGCAGAGGTACAACTGATCCTCGTATCAGGGAAAGCATGATCACTTCTAAAAACATCAGCCCTTACTTGCCAGAGGATGCCTGCTCTTTAAACATTAAAGGACAACTCCACCAGATGACCAAACACAGAGTCAAAAGAAACATGATCTGAGCCAACTTCTTGCAACTTCAAGTGAACATCACTACACTTGTGACACCCTGGGATCTCTACCTTTGGTATGTGTCCCTGTCTATTTTGGCTTACAAAGCAGGGTCTTTATCACAGGAGCTTTCACACAAAGGAGTAAGAATGCTTGTGACATCATGGTCACATTAGGTCAAGGACATCGACCCAATATGGGCATTTTAAGTCAATTATGGAATAAGCATTCTTGCCACCTTGTGTACATGCAGCTGTGGGGTGGAGAATGCTCTTGCTACAGTTAATTGTTCAGCAGTGAGCAGGAATGATACATACCTTCTGGGTTTGGTCCGAACAAACCAGAGCTCATCCCCAAAGAGGAACTCCACCCCACTATTTTTTCTGCCAGTCCCCTCTCACCTTGTCTGCTGGGATATCCTCAAAAACATACTCGCATGCCCAGCGAATCCAGCATTGTCTGTTGTAATCCGCTGCACACCAGGTCCTGCGCCGCCATCTTCCACTACAAGCATGCACAATAGGTTGTAGAGGGAACCAAAGCCTCCTGGGATGCGAGACACAGGCAGCTGGGATGCGTCATTCGCAGCCTTCTGGTAAGGATATAAAAGCAGAGGCAGCAGGATTGGGGGAAGTAGGCAAAAAAGGAAAAAGTGCCCTTATTCATGAAAAGAGGAAAAATTTACAATAAAAGGCATGTTACTCTCCTTTAAGTCAAGGAGTAACATAACTAGAGGCTTCAAAGTGTGCAAAGTATTTGGAGAATGCCGTGCTATTGCTGTTCAGGTGCTATTCTCTACATTCCAAGAGACTTATCAGGCTGATTCAAACAGTGCAGGCGATTATATGTGGGCTACTTGGCACTCGTGCTGCATACATTTTACCGAGAGATGTCTAGACTGAATCTGAACCATGTGATTAATATATTTATTTGGCAAAAAAAAATCTCCAGTGATATCTAACCTTTCTGTGTAGTAAGGGTGTGAGTCTGGCCCTGGCCTCCAGCAACACTCGGGCTGGACATTCAAAAGGAAGCTGATAATAGTATGCAGGTAATATGTCATATACCTTTCTTGGAAATGCCCTACTGTCAAAATGTAGTGTAAATAAATGAAGTGCAAATAGCTTACTTTAGTACGGCATTTGTAAGTAGGGTTCTCATTCACCTGTAGAGTACACAATGCGTACTTGGACTCATGCCATGGGGATGACACTAGCAGAGGAGTTACATGCATGCAATTCAACATGCCCAGAACAAGTATAAGATCAGCTACCCCAAGATGGCCTCAGTGCTATTAATTGGTTTGGATTTGACACCCTTACACAGATGAGGCAATTAATCTGTCTGGACAACCATATGCATGTCTGTGATATTACCTTCTTCCTCATGGGCAAGTGGTTTGATGGTGCTCAATGATGATGACTAAGGAACACAGAACAAATTCAGATAGAGTTTTGTGTTTAGCAGAGCCTGGCAGTATGAATTCCACATTGAAAATAATACTATACAAGGAAAGCCATTAGCTTCCCATTTGCTGTGGGCAAAACCAGCATTTTAATCATCAATGGGTGGGAACTCCAAATTTGTGGACTTTGAAAATAGATCCATTGTTGGTGCTTGATGGGTTGGGGCACATTAAACATATGGAACTATGAAAAAAAAAATCACTTGCCCAAGTCATACTTGCTTATCAAAGAAAAGGAAAAAAGTGTTGGGACACTTCACTCGAAACAAATATGGACCATGGGAGGAGAACATTTATCAGCCCTTTTAGAAAATTCTAGGGCAGACTCTGGGGCAAAGGTTGAGCTACTAACCATGACAACCCATTTCCCGGATGACACTATAAATCTGACTTGTTTAGAAGCTACAGCTTGCAGCAATACCAAGACAATACATAGTAACAGATATGACAGGCAACTCAGTTTCATCATTCATGTGCTAAAATCAGCCATCTGGATAGTTGGTGTAGGTAAGGGAAATGGACATTTTTGTCGGATTTTCATATATTTTCAAACATATATTGTCAAAAATGTTCTTACTTCAGGATTTGTATTTGATAGATTGCCTCACATAAGATGAAGCCGCTCTTAGGATCTCAGTAATCTTCAGCTCCAGCTCGCAAGTGGTCATTCTTCTGGGGTCCATTCTTTGCGCACAAAATTTAGCAACGTGCTAGAGCTGTACACCACTTCCCAAAGAGTAAAATCAACTTTATTGTCCAACACAAGCACAGAGTGAGGGAGGATCCTGGGTGGAGTATCTGTGCTTGTGCTGAATAAAGTTGTTTTTACCCTTTAGAAGTGGTGTATGGCTTCAGAACTTTGCTGATAAATTGCCTGCTAGATATCAGCCTCTTACCCCTTTTCTGCAAGCCATTGCTGCCTATACCAATCCATATACCAAGGTTGCTCTTGGCTATGCCTTATGTCACTGATGCTCCCCATGTCAAATTACTCTAGTCCCTACGTGACTTTGCAACACTCAATGCCAGGCTGTGATTGGCTGCTCTGTTTTTATCCAGAGTTCCCATCTCTATATCAGCTCACAAGCTGTAGTTTCAAAGTTGCAAAGGAAAAGCAGCCAACCTTTTGAAGTGGTATATTTACTTTGGTTTACTGTAGTATACTTTTAAGAATGGGAAAGCACACTGTTAACAGCTCTCAAAAAGGAAAAGAAAGAGTCAAAGCTCATTCTACAGCTGCTTGCCTGTTATTCTCTTGTAGATAAGGAGCAAAGAAAGAGCGCACACAGAGGAAGGACACATCAATAAATGGGACATTATATAAGAAGCACAGAGTAAACTGGCTTCTTGCACATGACTCAGATTTGAGATACTGTATGCGGTTTCCAAAACAGATAGGTTTCTTGTGAAACCTAGGCACTGATACAATGTGCCAGGTTCTGCCATGACACAACCAGGACTAGCTTTTCTGCTCTGCTACTACACTGTGTAGCTCTGCAATTACTAGGAAAGATGAGGTTTGTGTATAGCAAGTTCCGGGTATAAAAGGGAATCGGCAGGTCAGAGGCACAGAGACCCAAGCGTGAGCCTGAAAATACTCTGGACGCATTCTGATACTACTCTGAGCGTGAAGGCACAAACACTGATATTGGCATTATAAATACACAATGACCGGCTAGATGACATACATTCATAGGACAATATCACCTCTGCTATGGTTTTACTTAGCCAGCCTTGCAAATTTAGGCTTATTTTTAGGATTGTGGGATGGCCAACTCTGGGAAATGCCTAGCTGCCAACATTTCAGAACTTTTTCCAGGAACTGGCAGCCCCGATTAAGTGTTATTAAAGAAAGCCATCCTTTCACTATAAACAAAAAGTAAAAGTTTTCTTTAAATATAATCTAACAAATTTTGTCAGTTTCTGATGGGAAGACAGGTAATATCTCAGATAAAGAGAGATAATAGATATCAAAGCTGCTACCATAGAAACCTCTTGTGAAGACTGTTTGTTCCGTACTAGTGTTTTGCAAATCAGAAAAAGGAGGAAGTTGGGTTTAGTGGTTAGAATTCTTTAAGTCATAGTCAGTTGTAAGCCAAAGAAGGAAAGCACAAAAAGGTATGACCGTTTAAACAGAACTAAATTGCTCTATAGTTCACTAGATGCTGTTGAACTAAAATAACCAGCCTGCCCCAAAAAGCAGCAGAATGATCCCACTAAAAAACACCCCCTTTTTGCCTCTCCAACTAGGTTCATTTCCCATCTTCCATCAACTGTGCCTCCCATGATCAGTGAAGCATACCCTTGTTGGTCATCACAGATGCAGTTCAAATGGACATAGGGTATGGCAATTGGTAGGTTTAGACTGATCTCAGTGAAACTAGTTCACTGAGACATACCGAGGGTTTTAGATTAGGAAGGATAAAAGATTATGCATTTTTTGTTCTTCTGACAGGTTCACTAAAGCGGAACTTCATTCTCTCAATCAACATGACTGTTTTTAATCCTTATGCTGCTAGCATTAGTAAAATAAATAGGAAGGTATATTATATTTCCTTGTTTTAAACTTTTTTTTTTTTTTCTTTTTTTTTTAGATCTTCAGTTACTTCCTGGTTTTCGGGCCTAGGTAAATTATGTTATACATCCCAGGAGTCTTCAAGGAGGGAGGAGTTTTCTCAGCTAAGCACACCCATCTGCCTGCATGTCCGAGTTAACGACAGATGGATTCCTGGAAATAAATGCTACATGAATCGTCTGCCCTTACTCAACATGGCCCCAGCCAGAAAAGTTAAAGGGGTGCTTTTCAAACTGATTTCTCAGCAAAACAAAGCATGGACACAGATGGATGGGGGAGTTTGCTTTGAATATTAAAAATGAATTAAATTGCGTTTTTAGTTTGAGGTGCTGAGATGCGGTGTAGTTCCTCTTTAAAGTTGAACTTTCAGGCATAGGTTTGTTTGTGAATATTGATGTGGTTAGGCCGTACTCAGCTTTATAAAATGCAGGAGCATAGTGTGTTGTCACTCATGAAAGAGGCATCTTTGAATCTTTGCGCAATATGTTTTTCTGACTGGTTATTAACGTAAAGATCAATTTTCGCTATATGTTGCAAAAAAGATCCTGAAGTCACTATTTCTGAATAACTTACACTTTGTTTGATACAAACTCGAACAGCTGTCAATTAACAGCAATTGCTATAGGGACAGTTGTGCAAGAAGAAGATACCGTAAGCATGTATGACTTCATTATGAATGTTTTGCAACTCTGCTTTTTGGGGAAGTTAACTTCTTGAATGAAAAAGAGGTTTAAAGGAACCATAAAAATTAAAATTGTGGCTCAAAACTAGAAAACCAAGGCCAACCATCCTGCAAAGTAATTACTGGTATTGGACACACTGCAGCAGGATCTGGCACCTGTGACCAACCTTCCATAACAGAAGATATATTGGCCAAGTCTGAACAAAAATGGACTTATTTTACACAGGCAGTCAAAATAGCAGAGGTTGTACACCTCAAAGGTATAGAAGTAACAGATTTGAATAAATTCAGAAGATAGAAGTGGAGTCTTATATTTGAAGTCCACGGGACCTGCTCAGATAAGCGTTGGGTCTAACAAAGGTGCCATCTTCCCTTTTTATCAATGTGACCAGACATAGAAGATATAATTGCCAATAGTGACTAGGAATGTTAGTCTCATTTGTCCACTAGAATCCACCAATACAATCTTTGTAGAGACAGCCCTGCCCACCTAGATCTGGAAATAAAATCCCTCAAAATAAAGTCATCCCAATAAAGTCTCAACATTTCCAACTGACCAAATGTCAGTGCAAATGTTTGTAAAAGATCACAAGTCAAAACACGTAGTAGATTCAAGTTATGAAGTTCATTAACTGAAGTTTAAGGGCGGAAAAGGTTTGACAATGCACTAAGAATTTCACGGCTTGTATGAAATTTCTAGCAAACTACTGCTGAAATCTGCAAGAAGCCTCATCCTGTCAGGATGTCTCTACGGTATATTTCTACATTGTGTGAACATGAGAAAAATAGCAACCTACAACCTAGTAATAACTACCTGCCAGGTATACAGGCTTTGCAACCGAGTGAATGCTCGACTATAGATGAAAGCAGAACGTAGTGATACACTTAAAAGCATCTCTGGGGAATTGCTTCAGGTTTACTAAACAGGTTGCACACCTTTTTTCACTTGCAGGCCTCACTACTCTACAGGTCAAAACTGTTAATAACACTCATTTTAAGTCAAGTCCATAGATCAGGCATCAGCATAGTGCTTCACAGCTGCTCAGGTTTTCTTTATTGCACCCCAAGATTCCCAAATTCCAGTTAATCTGTCCTAACTTGTCTCACTCCCTGCCTTCCTATTGGCTATCAAATGTGAGGAGTGCCTCCAATGGTCAATGAAAAGACTAAAGGGCTGAAAAAAAGCTTGGGTGTGGAAGCTGTGGGTATTGGAGGAGGTTTTGAGGATATTGGGGGAACAAGTGAGAGCCAGCTATACACGGAGAGAATTTCTTTCCTGCAACCATGGGTGGCGGGGAAAACCGCCCCCAGCCTGTAGCAGCCGCTAGCAACAATTGCAGGTAAAACCCAGCAGGCTGGTTGTACCCAAGTTGATTGATCAACTTGGTACGTTCAGCCTGGCCATACATGGTTCAAATCTTGGCGGGTTCCTGCTGAACAGGCTGAGATTCGAACCGTGTATGGCCTTGTCTAAGGGTTCACACTTCTGTACAGATTCTCTGTGAACCAAGACTAACTGGCATGCTAGCCTGATTCGAACAATCGTTTTGTTTTGTACCCAGAGGACACCTTTGTGTACATTAATGGCTACCAAATCCATAAAACTTAGGTGGGGCAACATGAACAAGGCTAAGCTAATATAACCAAGAAGATAGAGGAGTGCTCAACAAACACAGCTTGCAGAAAACTGGCAGACTGAACATTTACATAAAAAGCGATAGCTAATCTATAGACTGACAAAAAGGAGACTGTCTCTCAAGCCTGAAATTAATGCCAATAACCAATGAGGTAAAACATGAGTGACATCAATACTTCCTACTGAGCCATATAACAGTATGGCTACCCACTCAACAGGTGATGTGAGCTTAAAATAGCCAAGAAGCATACATGTGAAAATATGTTAAGAATGTTTCAGAAGAAGATTCTCATTTTTAAAGAACTCAAGAGGTTTTACGCTTTAGAAACACAGCTGGTGCAGGTTCAGTGTGAAAACACCCTGAATGGAAATTTTACTGTTACCAATCACCACGGTGCAAGATTTGCATGACAGCTTGCAAACAACTTAGTAGAACTTACAGCTTCAATGTAAAAAACAATCAGATTGAAAAGCAGATAACTGCTCTCAGGAAACCTGTACTGGGGAAGTACGGAGGTATAGTTACTCTCTCCTTCTAAAAATGTTGGTTGCTTGGCTGTGCTTAAAGTGATTTTAAACCCTCAGTTTATTAAGCACTTTCAGCAGCTGATTTAATCACTTACCAAGTATGCAGCTGGTTTTAATCCCTGTTCATGTTCCTGTTAAAGTTTGTGCCATGACCTTTGCCCCTCGTTCCCCCTTTTAGGGTGGCTCCTTTCACCTGCAGCATTCTATGGAGCCACCCTTGGATACAGGGGCTAAAGTTTTGTCTTTCTACACGTTGTATGTACATCAACAGATATACTGGAGCTGCACAATTCTGGGAGAAATAAGAATCGCGATTCTTTTGCTTAGAATAAAGATCACGATTCTTTAAAATGGTTAATTTAAAAAAGAAAAATCAGCTGTAGACGGCGCAAGCGCAATGCATCTGCCCCTTTGAGAAAAGCATCCACCCATTATAATAACCAGCCCCGAGCATTGTGTTCAATGTATAACCATACATCCGCCCCTTTGAGAAAAGCATCCGCCCCTTGATGTCTTTATAACCATACATCCGCCCCTTGCTGTATTAAATGAATAACCAGCTCCGAGCATCAGGAGTGAGCGGGGTGTTGATTGCGTTTGCACAGTCCAGGCACTATGCTCGCTGCTGACTGACGTCAGTTCCGGTTGCCGACGTCAGTTCCGATATCGGTGCCATTTGCGTTCCACGCTGGTTCCGACCGGGAGATCCGAAAAATCGAGCTCGCGCGGGGGGGGGGGGTCACGATCTTTATACGATTAATCGTGCAGCTCTAAGAAATACACAGAACTGTAGCTTATGATGCCAAGGCACTTTCACGCTCCTCCCTCCTTTCCCCAAGCTAACGGAATGGCTGGGGACTGCACTGTCCACTGATAAGGATTTGCCGTGAAGACCAGAAGTTTGGGGAAGCAGCACTGAGAAAGCAGGAATCTTAAATTGTTTACCACGGAATGTTTATTTTATCGGATACCAAGTGTGCCCATAGTTCTTCAATTTTGCCTACTGCCCACCAAAAGAAAATCATTAAACATCTTCTACTGGATGCTTATGATATTAATACTCCAACTCTAGTAACTCTTGCCCTCAAGTAATTAATATATCTTTCACCTTTTTTTATTTGCTTGCTATTCTATACATTTACTATTGTGTTGTACATTAGCCTCAGAGTAAAAAGATCCGGGCTAGTGTCCATTGCTGCCCAAGGGTGTGGGGCTGGTACCTTAAGTTTTTACATTATAATGCACTGTTTACATTTTTCCTTTTTTTTTTTTAAACTTTATTGAAATGTCAAAGTGGAGCTCCGATAATAGAGGACTCAGACTCTCATTGAGCGAAGGAGCAGTAAAGCACAACCATTGTGTAGCGTATGGATACCCCCCAGGTATCTATAAAGATAAACTATAAACAGAAAAACTGTTTTTTTTTTTGTTTTTTTTTTTAAACTTATTTTAAGATATTTGCACACATTGATAACATCAGGCTGACCTCCTGATAGACCTAACATTCCCTTTAACAACAACGGACATCTGTTACTCAAAACTGTGCCCAGCTGATAGAATGCAGCGATTACATATCATATGTATGATGATACCACAACGGTTTTGTCATCTTGAAAGTTAACTTTGGCCGCTGAGGAAATGAGTCACCCACCGCTGAAAGCAGAAGACCTACGGCTCAGCTCCTGCTCTATAGGTTTCTATTGCAGAGGAGCCGGCTCATAGTTTCCGTTATCAGCACCATCCAGGCAGGAGAAAGATTTTGAAATGAAAAACCTACAGTTTTGTTTTTTTTTGTTGTTTTTTTTATATTAAAAACTACTAGATCTATATAGTATTATTAGCATGTACAGATCAATAAAACGTGTTACTATGTATATTATTTAATTCAATATGGCCATGGAGGCAGCCATATTTACTCATTACATAATCGTGTAGGGGCTTCCTGCTTAAGCCGACCATACACTAATAGATATTCAAACGAATATTCCTATGCATATTGATGAATGTTGTTCAAAAGTACTTAAAAAAAAAAAAAAGTTTGCTTTTAAAACATTCAATTTTGGAGTAAATGGACTTGGAAAAAAAAAAAAAATTCTATCCTGCTCCTTCTAATTTTCACGTCATTGTGGTTGAAAACAAACACATTCTTAAAAAAAATGTTCAAACAAAATTCTGCTAGTGTAAAGCCAGCTTTAGCTGCACAGTAGTGGTTGTGCTTTACTGCTCCACTTTCTATGGACAAGTCTAGTGAGGTGGACTGAAAACAAGACACTTTCTACCTGGCCAACTCTCAATGTTTATCCAAGAAGCTGTTCAGCAGTGATGATGAACAGGGTGTGATATTCACGCAGCCACTAGAGGGAGTATTGATAAATCTCCATACTGCATTGTTACTGTGTCCCTATGAAAAAAAAGTGTTCTAGTTGTTATACATTCCACCTTTTTGCAAAACATTAATTGCACCCAGATTTTTTTAATTTTTATTTATTGCATTGGCGCCTGCAATTCACAGCAACCATAAACCAGAAAATCACAGGTGCAATGCACAGGCTCCAACAGACTTTTTTTTTTTTCTCTAATTGTGTTTTTATTAAAAGATATCAGATTACAAAAGGAAAGGAAACATCAAACATTAATCACAACGCAATACATACAATCAGTTTGTGAAGCATATAACATAATTCTGAGTCTTAAGGGTAGGGCTACAATGCTACCAATTTAACAAGAGCTCGCTTATGGTAAATGCATGGGTTAGGAGGGGGAGATAAGTTAGGGAAAGGGGGGAGGAGATAAGGTAGGGAAGGGGGGGGGGGAGATAAGGTAGGGAAGGGGGGGGGGAGATAAGGTAGGGAAGGGGGGGATAAGGTAGGGAAGGGGGGGAGATAAGGTAGGGAAGGGGGGGGAATAAGGTAGGGAAGGGGGGGGGAATAAGGTAGGGAAGGGGGGGGGGAATAAGGTAGGGAAGGGGGGGGAATAAGGTAGGGAAGGGGGGGGGAATAAGGTAGGGAAGGGGGGGGGAATAAGGTAGGGAAGGGGGGGGGAATAAGGTAGGGAAGGGGGGGGAATAAGGTAGGGAAGGGGGGGGAATAAGGTAGGGAAGGGGGGGGGGGAATAAGGTAGGGAAGGGGGGGGGAATAAGGTAGGGAAGGGGGGGAGATAAGGTAGGGGGGGGGATAAGGTAGGGAAGGGGGGGGGATAAGGTAGGGAAGGGGGGGTAAGGTAGGTAAGGGGGGGGGACCCGAGGAGAGGGGGCGGCGTAGACTAAAAAACATTTCACACAATAAGAATTATTGCTCACCAGGTCTAAACTTAGTGGGTTCTCAGGAGTGCCTACACCAGTCAAAGGCACCCCATGGGAATCCCACCTAGGGAGGGGGGGGCACCATGGAATCCTTAAAAAGGGTATGTCAGCGAAGCTGAAGAGTTGAAGCATTCAATTTATACTATTAAGAAGGAGTTATAATGCTGGGACACAATAGAGTAGCACCAGGGTTAAGCTTTGAGTGATCCCACAGGTCCCAAACCTTTGCAAATTGAGGGAGTGTGTATTGAATAGTTGCTGTAAGGTGCTCCATTCTGCGGATCTGTTCCAATATTTGTAATACCTGTGAAAGGGTGGGTGGAGAGGGAGACACCATCTTGAGGTTATAGCCCATTTTGCAGCCAGGAGAATAAAACTAGCAAGTTTCTGAGTATGCTTGGAGATGCCGGGAAATGGCAGGCCTAGAAGAAATTGAATCGGATCTAATGGGAGGTCCGTTTCAAAAAGGTTTTGTAAGTGAGTTTGAATAGAAGACCAAAAGGGTTGAATAGTGGGACATTACCAGAATATATGGAAGTGAGAGCCAATGTCCCCTCGGCATCTCAATGCATCGTGAAGATTTAGAGGCAGTTTCCCATATCTTTTGCCATTGAGGGACAGATATAGGTCTCTTGACAAACTGGGACTATTTTTCCATGTAGGCATGGTATGTATCAGTAAGTGAGGAAGCTTCATGTAAGTATCTATAGATGTCTGAGATAAGGTGGGTTTGGTACGGGCCCTGAGAGCAAAGGAGTTCAAATGGAGTGGGCTTGTCTAGGGTGAGAGTGGGAGATTTAGAATGGAAGTAGTGTTTGATTTGAATATAGGAGTAAAATAGTTGTTTAGGGATCTGATGTTTTCGTTGAAGTTCATCATAAGGCAGGAGTGTATGGGTAAGTGGGTGTACAAGGTTTAACGGGCTATTCTTAAAGCCCCAGGTCTATGCCGAGGTATAGACCTTCGGTAATAATGTTTGAAGAACCATCAATGTACTACAAGTGCAGTGATGGCACTTGTCTTCCACTAAAAGCGAGTCCTTCTACCACGGTGGAACATGGGAATTGTAGTTCCTCTATCCAAAGAACTCTATGGATATATATTGTTGGCTATTCAGTCAGAGCCACACACAGCCATGGTGAATTCAGAAACTGATAGTAGCTGGCAGAGTGCAGGAGCTCCAGATTCTGTCAGTCTAGTTTCTCACCTATAGATGTGTGCGGTTCCAGTGTGTTCCTGTGCATTGCGTGTAGGGCAGCCTATTTGGGCTGCCCTACGCATGAGAAATGTCCAAAAGAATCCCCTAACCCCTTTAACAAAAACGCTGCAGCACCATGCATTATGGCGTACGAATTAGCAGATGCGTTGGGGGTGCCATTAAAAAGCATTGACGCGCCACCTGCTAACAGACAACTCGTTTCTGTGCATGATTGAAAAGTGTGTGCTCATTCTCAACATACAGTAGTGTGAGCCCAGTCTAAGGAGGGGAGTTTGGTGATAGGAAGCTACAGACAGGCTGACCAGGTAGGTCTCACATTATGCCCTAAAGAGGTGAAACATGAAACAGTTAACAGGGTGGACTTAGGCTTTAAATGATCTTAAGACACAAATGGAAGACATATTGATGTGCACCAGTATTCACACAAGTAGTACATAAATGTTTCTCTTACTGATATATAGAAGAAAAGGCAATGCTCAACCATATCCCTTTTAAATATTTAAGAGCAACTCCTGTCCAAAAACGCTACTTATACTTGTAAAATATCCAGTTTATTGTTCTATCATATCATTCTCAAAAGAGAAGCAGGGTCTGCAGTCTAATGTAGCAATTCACGATTAGGGTTCTATGGAACCCTAGGGTACCCCTCTGAGGTTATTAGTGGTTCCTTGAGAGAAGCATTAGTGGTCAAGGTGGATCACACTGGATCTGTACACAAAACAGGCCGTATGTACACAACAGAATGGCTAATGGAATCATACCAACATCAGTGTTACTTACATAGTTAGTCTGGTTGAGATAAGACACAAAAGTCCATCTAGTTTAAACAAGGGAAAAAGTTCCAGTCAAACATAACACACACCTTACAACAGCCTCAGAAGAGAAGCAAGGACCACAGTCCAAAACACGCCCTTCTCTTAAGTATCACCCACCAAACCAACAAGTTGTCTAAAGAGTGCCTTAGTTGCCAAGGTGGCTCACACAAGACCGAGGCATGGCAGGTGGGTTTCACTGACTCCATTATATAACAGCAATACTTTACCTTTACTTGTAGCTCATTTTCGAGTCTACTACTTATTCATTTAGATACATATATATCTTTATTACAGTTGTCATGATACATATGGCCAATGGGGCAATTCAGATCACACATTCTGTTTCACCTTCTCTTTTCGCCATGGTTACCCCCCACTGGTTGCTGTGGGTCACGCCTCTTCAGCTCCCGGTTGGAGCATTTTCCGTTGTCGCCATTTGGGATCAGTCCCTTGGATCAATCGACCATAATGTAAGTATGGAGTACCCCCCATAGAGGTCACATGCTTTTGTATGTATTTTGTACATACATCAACTCCTGAGGAAGCGAGCAGAGCTTGCGAAACGTGTCGAGTACAAAAGATGTATATGTATATCATGTATCCCCTAAACTGTATCAAACATATTTATGATCACAAACTATATGCTTCATGATGTTTTTATGCTCATTTATGATTATGTTTTTGGAATTTCAATATATTCTAATTAACTTATTTTACTCACTTGTTATGACCTCTATGATCAACTCATTTAAAGTCCCATGGGCTAACCTTTTCTTTGCAAAGAGTGCCTTAGTTGCCAAGGTGGCTCACACAAGACCGAGGCATGGCAGGTGGTTTGAGGCATAGCTTTAAAGTTGGGAAGGACAGTAGCATGTTAGGTGGGTTGGGGCATAGTTTCAGGATGGTGCTTGTCCTTGAAGACAGGGAAGTAGAGGCCTTAAGTATAAAGCGAGACCAGGATCAGAAGAGGCTTGCCACTTGGCAGCCACCTGTAAAGCAGTATTCATGGAGAGGTTAAAATGGTTGCACTTTGCAAAATGGACCTTCAGCTTGGCTCAGAAGCCCCAAAACCAAACCCATACATTTTGTACAAGTGCTTATTTACTTTTAAAATGTCATTAATGATAGCCTCCCCCATATCTCACAGTTAAATGCAGGCAGACTAGAGGATACTGTTGCTTTACAGTGAGCTGTAAGCATCTAGTTAACTAACACAATTTTAAAAAAATCTCTTTAACAAAAGGTAGGCGAGTATCTGCATTCTGCAACACCCACACAATTGCACACTGTAAGCAGATACACAGATACAGAAATTTTTATTTGTATTATGGTATCGACAGGTTATATTTATGGCAGACTAAAGCTAGTATCACATATCAGTAACACTGGGTAAAGGGCATTGTCCTGTCCATAAACATCACTATAGCCCAACACTGAGAGAAGTGGGTAATTTGGCACCGCTGATCTGCCATACAATTGCTGCATGCTTGCTATGGGTCAGGGACTCAAAAAATAGCCAGGCTACCAGCATCTTCACAAGTGCGTGGTCAATGGTAGGTCCTTAATTTGCTCAGGACAAGTTTTCTTTACAAGCACTGAGTACAGTATCTGCAGGTATAGCTGAATCACGTCCCGATACAAGTTCCCACACTCTGCAGAGGAGTTGTGAATATTTTCAGACAAGGTAACGTGATCCCTTTCCAGACTGAAAGAAGCCAGATCCTAACATAAAACATCAGGCCGAGTCTTTCTGCCCTTTGCAATAATTGCCTTATTACCGGGTACACATTCTGAGAGCTCTGAGATCTTGCCAAAACTGTTAGATAATGGGAGCCATCCCAGTGGGACGCCACATTTTCCAGCAAGGTCAAACAGCTGTCTAAAAAATTAGCTGGAGCCTTTGGCTTAACTATTAGCTGGAAAGTATGAAGGTCTCCCATTCACAGGGCCATGTTTGTCTTCTAGGGCTGAAACTCGATCCACACCTTGGCTGACATTTCGATTTAAGATACAGGTGGCGTGTAACAACTGTGAAAAAAACTTTCCTACGCAAAGCAGAGTTTTACTGCAGTAGGCAAATAGGTGAGCCAAGCTACCTTTACCACTCCAAGAAAAAAAAAAAAACCACACACACACACTAGTGTGCTTATATGTTTTATTTAAACTTTTTAATAGGACCGCAGGCCACAAAGTTGTATACACTTTACAGCAGAATTGGGTGCTATGCAAAGCATGGGAAGTCTTATCAGTTGGCATTGGCAGGTATCTCTGTGGCAACACTGAATCCCATTAGCTATATTCAGAATGCAAAGAAACAAGTTCACTGCATCTGACCTGAAAATGCAAGCTATCTTGCTAATATGCCAACCAACGGGCACAGGGCCTCGATTAGACACAATAGGCTTGTGCCTATAGGCAACAGAAACAAAGAGGTGGCTTTTCCCTGTATAGTCATCTCACACTTTTTTCCCATGATAACCAGAAGTACAGTCAGTTCCTAGAAGCTCATTTCCACATTGTCATAATATATTAAGCAAGGCTAGGATCAGCAAAACAAGTAAATGTTCTTTGGAAAAGAGGAGTTCCTGGCAGACGGTTGTAGCTTTGGGCACCAAAGGTTGTATTTCTTTTCCAATACTAAGCGTCCCGTTGTGCTGAATTAAACCAAAGGTGCAGCTATAATTTAAGGCTTACAAAATCCAGCCAGAAATACTGTATATGAAAGTCAGACTAGGCAATGGCAATGCCAAAATAGGATGTAAGATATAAAAAAAGAAATTAATCTAATGACTTCTTTAGTGAAACCCTAATTACTTGTTCAGATTGTGCAGGACAGGCCAGAAAACTAACTTTTACAAAGCTCATCAGGAACAAGGTGGCCTGTGGCCTAACAGTGTGTAGACAGATGCAGCCTGTACTCCCCACTGCAGGTGGAGCTCTACTGATGCGGCAATGCAGGGAAGTTAGAAGAAACTTTGTTCCTCTGATTTCCTGCAGTCATAGGGAGACAGCTGTATGACTGGATGCTGGGCCCCATGTGACTCAAGCAGCCATCTTGAATCAGGCAGAGTCTAGTTAAGACTCTGGCTCCTGGGCTGTATGCGAGTGACAGGTTCCCTGTCTGGCAGGAACAGTGCTTTAGGGATAAGGAAAGCTTCCAGAGGAGTAAGGACAGTGCAGGGACTATATATCCATCTCTAGTGAGGAAGCATCCCATTCGGGTGTGAACTGGCCAGGGCACATTCTGCTCCTCATTGCAGATGCTGTCGGGATATTGAAGACTTCATACCCTTGTCACAGTTTGTAAGTGTCCCCGGACGGGTGTGCCTACCCACTGGGCCTGAATAAGTTATGTTGAGCGTTTCAACAATATACCTTCATTGCCCAACTCGGATTTTGTGTGTTTACTGACCACTACACCTTGCTCACAAGTGGTTAAGTCCAAAAACCAAAGAGATGTACTAAAGAAAAAAAAAAAATCAGTACAGTATTAATATAGATTTTATTGGTAACTACTGTCATTTGTTCGGAATGAAACCATGCCTTGGCCTGGTTGAAGAGGTGGCCTCGGGGACAGTTCAACTGGACACAAGCATGGGATCACTTTGGTCTATAACAGACTTAAGGATGCTCAGGCCAGCCACAATATGAGCACAGGCCAGCAGAGGAGTGTAGACAATCATGCTGGAGTACAATACAAGGCAACGCTTTCTAGAGATTCCCAACGTCTGGGTGCCATTGGTATGGAAACTTCAATTTTCTTGTAGATTGGCCCTCAGCCACACCCAAAAAATTGAAAAGAGTTGGGACATCCAGGTGTCTAACCAATTCCTGATCAGTCAGAACTCCCTAACACACTCTTGCAAATATAAGCACACTTGCATGTGCTTAACCTTTCACCACTCTACTTCAAGGAATGGTTCTCTCTGTCCACATTGGACAGCTTTCCTCTCACCTCCTAAACTCCAGACCACCTGTTACTGAAACAAGAAGCGGGTGGGAAAGCACGCAGCAATTAAAAAAAAAAAAAAAAAGAAAAAAAAAAAGGAGACAGTTTTTAATCCTTCCACAAGCTATCCAAAAAACAGGTTTTTGCTGGAGTTTTTTTTTTTTTATAAACTTCTGAAGGAAAAACATGACATTTCCCCATACTTAAAGACCATCTCCTGGCACAATTTTCACAGGTTTCCAACAGGCAAACATTCTTGTTTCTTGGATTGACCTCGCTGTCATGTAGGCCCTACTTCTATCTCCTGCAAACCAGTAATTTAATTTACATGCCGGAGCAAGTAAGGAAGTACAATGGGAACTATACTTCTGACTGCTCTGGATGTAAGAGTAGCAGTTCTCAGATCCCAGCGCTACATCCACGTCTCCACTTCCCTCTCCCAGACCATTCACAAAACTTCCTGGCCATTCTAGATGTAAGTGCTGCAGATCTCCTAGACTTCAGGGTTACAGTCCTGTCTGTCACCCCACGGTCAGATTTTTTTACACAAAACAGCCACATGTATTGTGAATGGGTTTAGACCTGCAACACCCATAGCCAGAGCGGCCAAGAGTATAGTTCCCACTGTACTTTCTTTGGCATGGAAGCCAATTTGCAGAAGATAGAAGTACGCCTTCCTTTATGGCCTGTAATTGTGGCAGGAGTTGGGCTTTAAAGTTGCGTAAATTTCTTTCCCAATAGACACAAAGAATATATATCCACCACTTTATGTGCACCCAATAACTGCACACCTAGTTATACCTTGTAAAAGTAGGGATTACATCCTCGCTGTTCTGAACATAGCCAGTGCAAAAAGCAGAGGCAGTGAGAGGGGCCCAGCAGGCCAACCCAATACAGGCTGCTTACAAAAAACTACAGGGGGGGCTGAGACAAGACCAGTCATCTTGCACAAGGAAAGAGAGCAGCAGTGACTGGTCTTAACACAGGAAGCTCCTGCATAGAGGCAACATTTCACACTGAATTGCTGCACAGATCTGGAAGAAATACACAAAGTACATATACACATGACTGTTGTATTTAAACAATAATTGCGCATCCCAGAGTTTACCCTTAAAAAATTCCTAAAAAGTTCAAAGGAAAGTAGTGAATATACAACAGGGACAAGAGGGCCTCTCAGAAAACCAAAGAGGAACAAATAATAATTTGAGGTAGTGATGTACGGTTTCACTTCCCTAAACAAAAATAAATTATATGCCTACGTCAGATGTCTTTATAGTGTTGAAGCAATACAGTCAACAACACTCCAATGGGGGGGTAGGGGGGGGGGGATCTGAAAGGAGAAATTAGAAATTTCTAGTCTGCAACATAAGAGTGCAAAAAGGCCCATGCAAAAAATGAGAAGCAAAAAGGTAGTAATCCACAATAACCAAATTTCAAAGTTAAAACAGTCAGATTTCTGCTTGGTTGCATTGCCAACCTGCATACAATGATTACCCAAGGGTAGTGACATTTCCTGTTCAGCATGTTGGTGGTGGGGATGGGCATGGACACAAAAACCCCTGCTAACTCCCAATGTGCGGCACAGCAACTTTCTGGATTGGAAGATCAGCAGGTTAGCAGTTAGCAACTATTTTTTAGGCTGCCAGGTATTAAGAACTCAAAGGGACCATAAACATAGGGGCGCCCTTGGTGCATGAAGAAAACAAATGTCATTAAATAGATCTGGGAGATTGGAGAACACAGCACCTGGGTTACAGGTAAAAAAGAATAAAAAAAAGTGAATAGTACAATTACGTTCTCTTCAAATGAAGGGACCACCGCCTTCTGCATTCACAAACTCCTTTTCCACAGGTCGATGTTCAAATGTTTGGCTTGTCCAAAAAAATCCTCAGTAAGCAGAAATTTTCATTTATTCATCAACCATTTTTTTGGAAGGACCATGAGAATGCAGAAAAGTAATGAGAGCAGACAGCTTCGTGAACAGGAAAGCGTATCATTCACTGTTCCATCACTGACAGGAGGAATCTTGTGCTATTCAAGACGCAATGTAAAATAAGTAGCAAGGACAGCACACCCTGAGCCATGAGGATTACAAGCCAGAGGAGGTCCAGACTGCTTACTTCCTTAAAGTATAGCTAAAGGCAAAACTTTTTATTTTATATATAGTTTTGGATAAAGTGAAGAGAGATTAGAACACCGATTAGATTTTTATTGCTGTCTGTGCCCCCGTAAGGAAGTCTCTATTTTTTCTGTTTACCATTATCATTGAAAGTTAAAGTAAAAGAAAAAAAAAAAAAAAAATCAAATTTTGGGGATGTCCCCAGAAAAGTAAGAGGGGGGAAATCTTCCAATGGAAAACTAGGAATTCCCTTTATTCACAAGGAATTCCTGTCAGCACGATTGCCCATTGTTTGGACTTCTGAAGAAGGTGCCCATTAAAGATACAAAATAAAAAATGTGGGCACCTCTTGGGATAATCCAGCCATATCCATAATGAAGAACACTATGCACCTTTTAGGACAGTGGTCTCCAAACTGTGGTCCTTTGCTTGCCTTTGTCTGGCCCTTCGGGCCACTATTCCTCCTACTAACACCAATGATGAGGCACCATTGCTTTCACTGATACAAACGACGGGGCACTATTCCTCCCATTGACACCAACAATGGTGGACTGTTCCTGCCACTTATACCAATGATGGAACATTATTCCTCCTCCTGACCACATTTTTTAAATCCCACTGACCACCAGTCCTGAGACATTGTGGACCCCCCATCAATGCTGGGGCATTTTATACTCCCTCTGGCCACAGTACAGCCCTCCTAAAATCTGGAAGGTATCTCCCCTTGTCGTTCTCAGGGATATATCTACCAATATAATGACACTCAAACATTTTAAAAACTGGAACTTTGTAGGCCTACTAATGCATGTGGTATACCATATGACTATCATGAGACCATCTACACATGCTTTGATATTTGGAGGATTTACTTTGCTAGCTACAAACAGCAAGGCAGCCTTACCAAGTAACCGATGAATGGGCAATGAAAAAACTGGATCATCCACAGTAACAAATACCCTAAAGGTTTAAGACAGGTTGTCAAAACATATCAGAATAGACAGTATTAAACAAAGTCAACAATGCCAAGTTACATTAAAAAAAAAAAGAAGAAATTTAGAAGCCGTCAAGTGCTGACAAGTCGAAGCTCTCTCAATATGCAGACACGAGTGTAGTGCGTAAGCTTCTCCCTCCAGCAGATAGGACAAAATAAAGGATCTTGTGTGATTTGGGTGGGTTATGAGAGGTCGGGTGAGGCACACAGCGTGAGAAAGGGACTTTCCTACAATTCTCTATTTTAAGCTTGCAACTCACTGCACATGCAGCTGGCAGGAGGGGGCTGCACTTATTTTCCATCTTGTGAACTTTTTGTAGGGCCATTAAAAGTACAGTATATTGTTATACTTGGGGCCTGTTCCAGACAGGGGTATGAATTCATGATTATAGGCAATATAACATAGAACAAAAAGCGGTGAATCAATGATTCTTAAAACTAAAAACATTTTAGCTCTTCTCTGAAAACAAAAAACCATCAAGGCGCCCAAATGACTGCCAACATTGGAGTCCTGCAATTTTGACAAGCTGACATGACAATCAGAATGAATGTGTTAGACAAATATGCCAGGGCACTACTTAGAATGGCATACCCTTTTTTGATTGGAATGTAAATTTTTAGATGACCTCCCAAATTCCTTCATTATATATAAACAGAATACTTCGATACAGATCAGCTGTAATATTTATGTTATTTATTACAGGTACTCAATGTATGCAGCTCTTTACCTATTTACTGCACATTCACATCAGTCCCTGCCCTCAAGGAGCTTACAATCTAAGGTCCCTAACTCACATTCATACATACACATGCTGGGGCCAGTTTAGATTAACCATCTTTTTTCTTTATAGTGTGGGAGGAAACTGGAGTACCCTGAGGAAACCCAGGCAGGCACAGTGAGAACATGCAAACTCCAGCCAGGCAGCGTCATGGCTGGGATTTGAACCACAACAACCCTAGTGCCTTTAGGCGTTAGTGCTAACCACTTGGCCACTGTGCTGCCCAGTAGTAATGAAGTACCTTAGATGGAGAAAATTATGCTCTTCTGCATCCTTCCAGTGCAGTACATTCCTGAAGATGCTTGATCATATGATCTTAGCTGAAGAGGGAAAACTGGCCAATCTGAATGGTGATCCTTACATTTAACGGATATAAAGAGCCAAGTGCCTTACTTTTGACAGCACTGGAGGGGGGGGGGGGTCAAGAACTGCATTTTCTCCAGGAAAGGTAAGTAAGCCCTTTTGTTACTCTACTTACCCATCCCAACAAGACTATTAGTGTTAAAATCAATGCACATGCCTACTTTAAATACAGCATGGTAAAACCATGCTGATAGGAGGCAAGCATCGATGTGTTGTGAGAATCTGAAAATTAATGGATATTAGATAAATGCTAGACCCTATATATATGGCCAGTACTACAGAAAAGAAAGAGGTCTATACAGAGATCAAGTAACTATCAAAAATACTTTGTTTTTCTGACCCAGATCAAAAATGGTACAAAAAAAAAAAAAGTTAGACCAAAGCCCAACTTGCATTTCAGACTCTTTCCCTTCTGTCTTGTTTTAAAGATTAATCTGATTTTGGTTGGCTTCCACAAAATGTCTGCCTTCGTTAGGATACTTTAATGCACCTCATGTACTGAAACAATGGTTCATTTTTTTAGCACTCCTGGATATTTCTGGACAAAATCGTCTTCTGTGTCTGTACATACCTCGCTATCATTTCCTGAGTTCTGACTCCTAAGTGTTATGAATGGCAAAATTTCCCATCTTCCCACCACTCCTTAACTTGAGATTAAATTGGAAGAAAGGAAAGAGAAAACACTCAAAAGCAAAGCACAATGCACTCATATCTTCCACTGTAGGTCATTTCCAGGCAGGACGCACATACTGCTCGATATGATAACACGGGAAATATTTTGATGTACACATCAATAATAATTACCAGCTCACTAACCAAGTGTAATTCTGACAGCTTTTTTGTTGAAAATGTGTCATGCATGTGAATACTTTCACTGTTTCAGGGTATGACCAGACACATTTTTTTCTTCATTTTAAATAGAGAAGGACTAGTACCACCATCGGGTTTTTACTGCTATCTGGTGCTGTGAGTTTTACCTTCAACTTCCCGTCCTGCTGCTAACATTTTACCAGATAGGAAGTGGACAACTAATAAAACTGCTTTTCTTTAGTAAGGGAACACTTAGAACCCCTGTCAGAATTTTTACTCCTGTGTCCCTGTTGCATCACTTCCTATTTCATAAAACCATTGTCAGCAAATCTGGAAGTGAGGACAAATCTCTCCAACAAAGCCCTGGATAGCAATAAAAACCTGACAGGAACAATGTTTCTTGGATTAATACTTTAAACAAGAATTCCTGACCCAATATTATTTTACATATTACTTTTAAAAATTATTATTATTTACTATGAAACTATTAGTGAACACAACATACAGGGATATGGGAAATGATTACTGACATTGACACACATACGCCTACACAGGTTGAACTGGATGGACTATTGTTTTTATTCAACCTTACCAACTATGTTGGTATTATTCACAATGTGGGGAGTTGCCGGCCTAAATGTAATTCAGTGGAAACTTGGCACTGCGAGGCTTCTTGGAAATCATAAATGGCTATCCCTATAGAATTTCATAACATTTTATAGTAAAATTACTGATGTTTTTATGAAAGTAAGGCTTTGCCTTCAGTTCTATTTTTTACATTCTTCAAAAAAATGAATGAATGGGAGAACCTACCAATACACCAATAAGTCAACAATGACAGATACACAGGTCTGACACGCAGAAAGACTTACCCGGGTCATTTTAAAGAAATCTATAGATGGCCTGCTCCACCGGACGTCCTCATCACGTCTGCGCTTTAGCCGGACTTTCCTCTCATTTAACACACAAGGCTGGGAACGGCACCGCAGTAAGCCCTGGCGCCGCCTCAGCTCTGGGGTAGATGTTGGTGTGCTGTTGGCTGAAGGCAAAATATCTCCTGGTTCTGTGATGTGCTCCTGAGACAGAGAAAGGCGCCTCCTTGGACTGAAGTCGCAAGGGCCACCAGAGTTCCAACGTATGCTGGAGGTTGTGCTTCCTTCGCTACCATCCACAAAGCCACTGCTGGCAGAAGAGGGCCTTGGGACAGGAGACGTGTTGCAGGCAGGCACTGTGAACACATTGTTGTTGTTAAGAGACGGGGCATTCTGCGGCAGGCAGACACTTGTGCTTCTCTGCAAGGTGGCGCTGCCGTGACTGTTACAGCGCTGTAAAGTGGCACTGCCACCGCTGTTGCATCGCCTCTTTGAAACGGGAGTCCAAACCTTGGAATTGCCTGGTTTCCAGGGTGACCGACAGCGAGACAGTTCGTCTGGCTCAGACAGTGACCTGCAGTGTCTTTTCGTCGGGGGTGCCAGCGGCTGTCCAAAGCTGTCATTGAGATTGAGTTCCCTTATCCACCCTGATAATAAGGACTGATTGGGGGACTCGTTCTGCCATGGCAGAGTAAAGTTGGCTGGAGTGCCGGTGCTGTAGGGACACATAGAAAAGGGAAAAATCGAGTTCTTGTTCAGTTCCGCCCTTATTGGACAAGCCCTGTCAATCATTTTCCAGGGACTGTCCTCTACAAGAGAAAAAGAAGAAAAAAAAAAAAGAAAAAAAGAAAAAACAAAGATGAATATTAGAACAGCAGCAACATTCTAAAATACAAATTTTTCTTTAAACATACATAAAGCACATAATACCAAACACCTAGGTGATGGCAGAGTCATATCAGAAGAGGCTAGGTTTATTTTTAGGGCTGAGAAACTGCAGTGTAGACGGATAACTCAACTCGCTTCAACTCAAATAGCACAGTCTTTTTTACAAAAGGGAATTCTCAGAAGCATGTATATAACACTCTGCCCTCAGCTGCGTGTGCTGTTAGCACCTTTTTTTTCACAATATAATTCAATTACTTAACTGATAATGTATTCTGGTATTATGATGATAGCTGGACCAATATTCGTTTTCCACCTCCAGGTTGCATTTATTAATCTACTACATAGTAGCTGACAAAATAGGCGTTGTATTATTCAGAACTTTCTTATATGCATTAAAAGTCATTAACATTTTAATGGGATCCTAGCCTTGGTTTTACAGTTTTGTTTTATGTGTGTCTAAAGCATTGAAGACGTTTGTGCTATCAGATAGATATGAATAAAGCGATTATAGATTTAATAAAGGCATAGGGTCTCAGGCATTTTCCAGGTGCTGAACCCAAACCAACATCAAGTATATATGTAGCCAAAAGGGATTAAAACCCCTTCTAAGTATTTTTTTTTTTTCTGTCTGTGTAACATTGGGGAAACCTCAATTCACTTCCTGCCCCAGATGCACAACAGGATGCTAGTGGAAAATTCCCAAAATGAGGGAACTCCCCTCTTGGGTGTCTACAGACGTCATGTCCCCTTACCTCTGGTTCTGGGGATAACATTTTTGATTTTCCCTCACTTTCCTTCTCGATGACAATAGTCACCCACACAAAGAAAGGGGTGAATCTCCCCAATGGGAACACATACAGCAATAAAAATAACTTTAAGGTCTAACCCCTTGGCCAATGTATCCGAAATTGAGGAAAAAAGGTTCTGCCTAGAGATACAAGGTAAAGACAACCAGTCATGGTTGGCCTTATGCAAGAATCTGTAAATTCAGTCTTACATCTTCATAAATGTGGAAGGTCACCCATGGTAGACGAATATCTGCCCTTTTTTTAGTCCTAATTTACACTGTTTGGGGATGAATCTAGGTCCTAAGAGAACACCTCAAGGCTGCCCTGCCAACCACTTTGGAGCACGATGATGGTGTGGGTTATCAGAAAAGGTTTAAGCAGTTGATATTGCAGCTACTGACTCTCAGCCCTAATAATCATCCTCAAAAAAAACTAAAACATAAGCTAAGGGGGAAATGCATTAAATATAAGACTAAATGTTCAAGACGTCTTGCAGACCCAATACCCCTTGCCTTTTTTAAGGGCCAAATATGAAAACATCGGAGGCTGAAGGAGGAGAGAGTATGGAATCAACCACAGGAAAAATTAGATTTTTAAATATAAAGCAAAGAAGCCAGAGGCTTGAGGCCACCTTAGAAGGTAAGATAACCATCAAGTTCACTTTAAGGATAACCCATGAGTTCAGAAATACCGGAGCTACCATTGATAACTTGTAAAAAGGCCAAAGCTTCGGGTCTAGCAGCATGATCCTGGGATTACTACCTAGCGAGTCACTGACCTAGAAAATAATAACATTGCAGACTTGTCTGCATACTTTTTCCAGGTGAAGGATTCACGTTTAAATTGAAAAAAGAAAATGGGTTACAAGTAAGCGCAGTCAAAAAATGGAAATGTAATTTAAAACTGTACTGAAATTGTATTTTTTGTGATAAACTTTTTAAAATTTATTTCCGTTTAAATGTTTTAAAAGTTGGACAGATATCACCTGGTCTTTAAAGCCAAATTCTTATTCTCGGATTTGCAAACAGCTGTTCAGATTAATTTTGGCGCACACAAACCATACCCGATTTGATTTTAATTTAAGCAAATCCAGCAATGAACGCGGCAAACTTAATGCAAGATTCAGACCTACAGCTGCGTTAGCATGAGCAAAACACAAAAAAAAAAAAACTTACATCTTAAAGGACTTCCTTTTCAAACAATGAAATAAATTGTGAATGCAACACTTAAGAGGAAGTTCTAAAATAAGGATTCTGATTCTGAATGAAGTCCAGCTCTATTTAAGGGAAGGAGGGAGTCCAGCTTTTTGTGTCTGTTATAATCTGGCCCATTTAAATGTTTTAAATATCAGAAGGATGGGATGAAATATGTCCCTGTCCATCCAGCCAGCGGCTGGCCAACAGAGCAGGCTGCATTTAATATGCAAAGCTCCTTAGAGGCATACAATCGCTGTGAGCCACTGATTCGTACCCATTGTTCCACAAACCGTTTAAGCCAGCAGGCTCTCAACCCATATTTTCAAGCTCTGCATATAATTAGCACCAGAAAAGGGTTCTATTTTTTTTTTTCCTCCTCACTGTTAGTTGAACACCTTGCTTTTCATATAAAAGAAAAAATCTGCTAAGGTTTCACGAAAACTTACCATTGATTTCGTAAGGGAACAAGGTGCCACCATTGTTCAGCTTCTCAGAAGAGCGCTGAAATTAACCAAAGGAAAAAGTTTCAACACCATACAACAGAACATGGTGTGAAAAATACACAAATCATACACTTTGCGAGCAGGACTAAAAAAAAAAAAAAAAAAAAAAAAAAAATATTATATGACAATCAGATGTACATGGTACTGGCCAATGCAGAGAAGGTACATGTGGGTGAAAAATTCACTGCAGGGGTAGGCCAGATCTCAGTATTGTTTAAACGAAAAACAGAACTTCGCCATCTGTTCCGTTTTCAATACGTGAGAAATTGCAACAGCTGTAATGTGTTAAGTAGTATTGCTAAATGGCCTTGATATAAAACATTACAGGATCATGTCTTTACTGGAAAGTGACTTACAAAAGAAAATTGTTTTATAGCACACACAAATCTCTTTGAAACACAAAAGGGTCTAGTAGATTTTGTTTCTGCTTTTAGATTCAATTAGAAATAGAATTTAGACACAATGGTAAATGCTGGCAATAAAGAAACACATATAGGTCTAGATATTTTTATGATTAAAGAAATCTTAGATCCAGATAAAACACAGATTCAATAAAAATTCAAGCTTTGGCTGATTTATCCAGGTTATTTCAGAAGATGTAGCACCAAGCATAATAAGAGCACAACACAATGAACCTTATCACGTGGTTAGAAGAGCTGATATTTATGGCATCTCAAAATGCTGATAACGTAAGGAAAAAGAAGTTCATTAAAAATTCTGTAGCTTTTACAATTCCCAGCCTTGATGTGTACCAATGCCAGGACATTCAAATATTTACATACTTCAAATCAAGTCCTCAGTGCTCTCTCTAGCTGCTTGTTATCTGAAGTAATCAATTCTCAAAGATCATAATCATGACTTTAAAGCTTGTTTCAGTCGGTTTCAAACAGCCTAACCACCTGCTGTGTTTTTACAATAGAAGGCTGGCAGGCTGTCAAGATTCTGGTCCAATAGAGAAGGAAAATAGCTGACATTTCAATGCCTCCGTTTTGAATTTTGAGGATTGATTTCTCCACCATGTCTATAGCTACATAGCAGTAAATGGTTGTTTTACAGTTCTTTTATTACTTGTTTAGTATATGTAATTTAGTTTGCACACTCTGCACACTTGTGGACAGAATAAGTATAAAAAGAGATTACACTGCTCCTCACAATGGATCTTTACCACTTGTATAAATCTATTCCACACCCCAATACGTCATCCTAATCTCCTAGCCTCTGGTGACAGTCATGTAAAAAAAAAAAAAATAGGCCTTACTCTATGTAAAAAAAACTTGGCATTAAGCACATGGTCTCTACTGAAGGGGTTTTAGTAGTTCTACCTGGAATTTTTCTGTATCTGAGCCCAAATGATCAATGCTGGCTGGCACCAGAGGAAAGAAGACAACTGGGAATTCCAGCAAAAAAAATTCCAGTGTCCAAAAAACTTATAATAAAAGGGATGATTAGAACAGCACAATCCTATGCAGAAGGTGTAGGTCCACTTTAATTGGGTTCTAAAAATGTTTAAATATAATGAAATGCACACAGATCAAACTAAACACTTTAAAGCGAAACGTCAGCCATTTTTTCATCTTTCCATCTATTAAATCCTCTGCCCTTGTTTTAACTTTGGATAGTAAAACATTTTTTTTCTGTCGGTAAATACCTTATACAGCCCACTTCCTGTTTCTTGTCTGGTAAAAAGCCTAGGCTTATGACATAATGCACAGCTCTCTCTCATGCTTGTGAGCGTTTGACAGGAGGGGGGGGTGTTGGGGGGAGAGTCATAAGAGGGCCAATAAGAGCTGCAGAGCTGGAGGCGTGCCTCTGTAAATCCAGGAAGTGAACAGGCAGCAGCTTCAGGTGCCCACAGTTAAAATGGATGCAACCAGACTCAGTGGAGGGAGATTTCTGCAGCATATTTGGCAAGTACAGAAACACAGTGTATATATAAAATATGCAAAGTAGTTGGAGGGAAGCTTCAGAATGGCAAAGGTGTTTTTATTACAAATTATGTGAGCAGACAGCAGTTCCTCTTTAAACAAAACTCCAGACAGAAGTCTGTAAGGTTTTTTATGATTGTATAGCGAAGCTTGTGGTTCCAGAAGAATCAGACAACTCCATTCCAGGGAAACTGTAAAATCACTGAATAATATCGTTGCCTCCAACAAAACAAGTGCATTTCTATAAAGATTTAAATATGCTGCCAACCAAAACTTTTTAGTTCTGCTTAGAATGGGGAAAGGGTAGGATCTACAGTACGTGAGGTTTTTCATATCCTGGTCTCTACAGCAGAAGATTTTGCCTCACTTCCTATCCCAGTATCAATGACGACCAACAAAGTTATAGAGGGGGGCATTTTTGTAAGGTTACAGACCGCAAAAAGAACATCTGTCCCAAGAATAATGGTCATCAGATTCAATCCTGCCCCATTCCAAAATTGAAAGTTTTGACTAAGTCAACTCCAGATGTGACATTTCAGTTTTGCATAGCTTACATGTTGAGTATTGTGCCAAGACATCTGGGGGAGGTTGAAGGGGACTGTGTCTTTTAGGTCTCTCAATCCAGCTTAAAATCCGCACAGTAGTTTGTCTTCAACCCCCTCCTACTAGGCCTTTGCCACATGCTAACAAAAATTCAGTTGCGTCCAGTATGTGCAATATAAAGCCAAACAAATTACATCAGACACCCCCTTTAATATGGGGTATCTTGCCAGAATTTAAGTCATAACAGGCTAACAGTGACTTGGCCCCAAAGTTGCTCTCTCAAAAACTAAAAACAATTTGTGCAAGCTTGCCTTCGCACATGCACTGTTATGTCACAACAATAAGCCGTGTGCTATGTAGCATACAGCATAGGCAGTAATTGTGAAAGAATATATAAAAAAAGGACAAGTTCATAGTCGTCACTTCGTGGAACAAAATAAAGCCATAAAACATGGCTGATTAACAAACTTCCTCCTCCAAATGCCTCGTGGACTGTGATTTATTTTTCACTAGGCCAAAAAAGATACTATTGTTCAGACACTTCCTTTACAATGATGGCTTATTTTGCATGGAAGGTAAACATCCTTAAATGTTCTTGTCTTTCTGAACTCTACAAGAAGAAACCAAGGAGATGCAGACGGATTAACCCTAGATAACCCAGACTGCTGCAGGGCCAATACATTGAACTATTTTCAGCATATAGTAATTGTGCTCCAGTTTGAGGCCCTGAACTATGGGGACTGTGGCCAAATAAAGACACACAAAATGTCACCAGCATTGCCTGTAGCATTCATGCAGGCCTGATTTTCCCCATTACCAATTTACCGTTGTCTTGTCCTGTATGGTGTCTCTGTGGAGGTGATCATTTTCCTGAAGTAGAGCTTTGATTTTCCGCTTTCAGAGCTGCCCCCCCGATGACTGGTGATCTGAAGACTGGAGGGGGAATATTCAAGATGCAGCAGGAGAGGTGCAGATTGCACAAATCCACAGAATGAATAAAATAGGAGCAGGGAGATCCTTGACATGTAGCTCCTCAATTCAGCTTGTTCTCCAGCAAAGAAAACCGTGAGCATCACAGTGCATAACACTAGTAGCCAAAGGCACAGTACCCTAGATTACATACTATAAAGATACAGCTTTGAGGCTACAGAGCATGAGTTGTTAGGGAATGCCACTTCAGAAAGTGAACTACTTTTTTCAGGGGAAAGGCAAAGGGTTTTCAGGGTACATAGGCACAATTAGATGTTCTGTAAAAGATAGGAAATCTTTACCTGAGTGCCAGGCCATAGCAGTAAGTACACCCTTCCCTGCTTGAGCTAACAATGGACTGCTGATGTCTTAATATGCATGTGGCACTTTTCGTACCAGTACATGTAGAGATCAACTCCTACCCAAGTATATTTTTGACTAAGAATGTCTGTTGATAGGTTGGACTGTGAGATATTTGCCATTTTTCAGGGGCTGCAAAAAAGAATTCCTATATCTACACAATTGGTATGGTTACTGAGAAAACAAATATGGGTGTCAGTCTTCCCCACTGGATTGTCCATAACATGGGCCACAAATAGGAGAAATCATAGCGCTGGTTATAGCCTTGCTAGAGGGGCAAGTAAACTAATTATGGAAGACATTGCCAATGCTATCTTTGATGTAAGCAGCAGCAGGTGCAAAGTTGACCTTTCCCGTACAATGCAGAATGTACTTTTTAAACCTTACAATGGATGTAAGTACGTTCATTGATCTAAGAGACATGTGTGACACACTGGTGTCAGGGAGTATTAATGAAGGCCCCTTGACCTCATAGTGAAAGGGAGCCTTGACTGATGAGGGCATGGCTAGGAAGTGGGTGCGGATACACGCAATATGTAAAGTAGCGCAAAACGATTGGCCACTTAGATGTGTGGTGAGGGGGCCGGGTCTGAACTCTAATAAAAATTTTCACAGAGGTAACCAGATGTGCCTTGAGCAACAGCAACTGAAGAGTTTCCTACCCTTCAAACCTGTAGTTGCTGTTTGTCACAGCTTTCTTAGCGGTTTTTGACCTTGCCAGCATTAAAAGTTGCCATAATGGGCTAAGCTGTTGATTGGAAGTTGGATCAGTCTACTGTCTGCCCAGCACTTATGGTAAAGACATGCCCTTTAGACGTGGTCAAGTTAATGTTCAAGTGTGCTAACAGTATGACTGACTGGCACTGTTTAAGTGTTTATGTTGGAAATTAATTGTACTGAAAATTTTAAAGCTGTGGCCTTGCCCTTTCCAACTTAATTGGTCTATGTGTTGTTTTTGGGGGGCAAGATTACTGAGTATTGGGTCCTTAAGCCTATGCTCCTCAGCAGTCAAGCTATAATACCTATGCCCACAAACATGTCCTTACGCTGTCCGTGTCTGAATTCATGCAATTTATAGGCCACAATAGACCACCATAGAAAAACCTTGCTGGTTGGAAGCATTTAACACAAGGCAGTACTCAAACCAATTTAACACTGGTGCTACATTACTATCTGCATTAAGGATAGCTCCTAACCAAGGATTACTGATATTAGACAAATTTAACATGAAAAAGGCCAGTGCATTTTTATGGCACAAATTGTTCAGAGGTATTTTGCATTTGCAAAATTGAATATGCATGAAAAACATCAAGAAATGTAGCCCCTTTAAGATTTAATTTGAGTTTGCTTTATATTTCAGAAGCCTAGTCTGCGTGCAATATAGAAATAATTAGAATCGCTTAAAAACTCCAGCTCATTTACTTTGGCTTGCATGCTTTTTTTCCTTCCGAGAAATGAGCAGTGTTTGTATATAGTAGATTCCACATACAGTGACCCAGTTCTGAAGCAAGTCAGAGCTTATAGCTTGCAAAGCACCATATAGCTAGAGGCAAAGGGTTTTAATTATACAAGCACTGAAAGCACAACGCAACAGTTTCTCCCTGTGTGCTCAGAAAGGATCTCCCCACCGCACCCATCATATCACCATCCTGCAGGCTTGGTCAGCAAACCTTCAAGGACTAGATCACATGAATGGCTGCAGTTAACCGTTTCATTGCCCAAATGACTGCCTTCAGGTTGCATAATGTGGATGCGTCAAATCTCGGAGCACTGGATGCTCCATAAAACAGCAATATTACAGAGATTAAACCTCATTGTGTGGGACATTTCTTCCGGCTTGTTACAAAATAGGTACTCACAGAATTTGATGTGAGGGAAACTTGTGGTGCTGTCCACAGCAACATCCTTCCAAACCTAAACAAGCCCATCCATTGGAGATATCTTTATCGGCCGAGTTGGCCTTACTGGGTGTACAGGACAATGAACAGAGACCCCGATATACCAAATTGCTACTATTGTTGCTACTTTTTTATGCTAAAAAAGAGATTCTACTAAAGTGGACATCTCATCGACCTCCTACATTTAGAGCATGGGAAAATTCGATTAATGCTGTCCTACCTATGTATAAACTAACCTATATAAGTAGAGGTTGCCCCCCAGAAGTTTGTGCGGGTTTGGCAGCCATGGACTGACCCCATTTGACCTCCCACCTTATAGACGTCCTACACCTGCTTAGATGGCCTATAATGCATTTTGTTGAGGGTGGATTTGAACCCCCCCCCCCTTTTCCCTTTTTTTTTTTTTCCTCCCTCCTGCTACAGTATTTGACGATTCCCCCCCCCCCCCCCCCCCGCTCTTGAAGACATAAGTATGGGATAACTCAATGTAAGTTTATATTGCCTGATGCTTGTTGTATACATGTTGTATATTCATCTGTATATCTGACATACTATTTTCGAGAATAATATGTACTGCATTTCATATCTTCTCAAATAAAGACCAACCTTGTTGTTAAACAGGCCCATAGACTGCATGTAAAGTAGGGGTATACGCATATTTATTAGAACCACATGCATGAACGAGTGCAGTCTTTCAGTAATGGCGAGTATAATGCCTTCCAGAGATGGAGGTAAGCCAGAAAACTGAGTAGATAGCTGGCATCAACCAGTTGAAGTCTATGTGGAATTTCTCTGTGGAGAAACCCTGGGAAATCCTTAAACCTCTAAGGAATATTTACCAGAAATGGACTGTAGGCAATAAAAGCAGACTTGACACTCTACTGCTGCATTCACACCCAAGAATGAAGTGTACAGGCCGTTTTGGAACACTTTTCTGTGTGCTTTTAGGCATTTCTTTAGGCATATTCAGGCTTGAACATTTTTGTTGTTTTGGCCAATGGAAAGCTAGTTACTGAGAGGAGGAGATAGTTTTTTAGGTTGAAAAGACTAATGGGGCCAAAAACACTTCAAAATTAGCTCATACCTTTTTGAGCTTCAGGCATTGAGCTAAAAGTGGCTCATATGGGAGCAGGCATAATTAAAAAGCATGGGACTTTGGTTGTTAAGCATTTTGGAGCCTTGAGCTTCAAGCTACAAAATGGTCAGGTGAACCAAGGCTTAGGGCAACAAAGTGGAACTCCAGGCAAAACGTTATTTTGGATACACAGGGGAAGAGACAGAACCTCTTCCAGATTTTTATTTTCCGCTTCTGCCCAGTAGAAAGATTTTCTTTTACTGCTGTGATAATTGACACAAAAGGTAAAGGAAATCTCTACAGGTAAGGCAACATTTACACCTGAGCACATTGTAGCTCAAAGCTTCAAAAATGCACAACCTTAGACCTCATGCACACTGTTTTTCAGCCTGTAAAAGCATCCCTATGTTAGCCTATGTGTCTACAGGTGTATTAGGAGGAGAGCATTTGCAGGCTGAAAATAAAACATCAAAAGCTTGTTCAGGAGAGGCGCTGAAGAGCATCTAGATATATGTTTAGGTGTGGGGCCAATGGAATCCACAAAGGCTCAAATGCTTGCTGCACCTAATTGCATGTGCAATAGTCAGCTTTAGGTGCCAGGAGAAAGCATTCAGAGGTGCTAGACCAGTGATTGTCAACTTCCAAGGTAATGGGGAACCTCAAATGCGGCCCCTAATGTCTCCAAAGGGTCGGATATAATATTTATTACATGTAATGCTACAAAAAACTGTCACAGACTGAAAACTTAATAGAGGAAATTTTCAGAGATTGTTCTACGGGAGTGGTTGGCTACTGAATTCATGCTATAGAAGACAGTCAGAGACTAGAGACATGTTACATAGTAGGTGAGGTTGAAAAAAAGACACACGTCCTGCATTATACTGCTAGAACATTACTACTATCAAGGGACCTATTACAAATCAACGCTCCCTCTACTGACTGCTGGGGCCCAAGGACCACACTTCAAACACCAAAGGGCTGCAGGGTGGGCATCAGGGGGCTAAATAGAGGCCCTGTGTGCATGAGGCCTAATTCCCATGTATGTCAGTGGTGGCTACTCATATATTAGCATTCAAACTCCTGTAGTTCAAAGCCTGATACTCCAAAAGCTACTCAGGGCCGGTTTAAGCTTTTTTGGCCCCATAGAATTCAATGGGAACACATGTAGATGCTTGAATCAAGTGTTTTTGAGTGTTTTTCAGGCGTAATTTAGGCAGTTTTTTTTTTTTTTTTATCTTATTAGAACTGGTCTCCGCCTATAGAATTCCATTGGCAAAAACAATGCCTGAAGCGGGAATACACATTTAAACACTTGCAACATGCTTCTAAAACACTTGTACACACAAGCAATAAATCCCTCAACCAAAAATGCCTGAAATTTTCTCTGCTCAGGTGTGAATTTCGACCTAAGAGACAGCAGTAGAACTATCCCATAGTAGACCGGGAAAGGGTTAGAAGCTCTGTCATATTTTATGGCTGTCTGTCTCCCCATTAGGGGCATTACCCTTCACTTCCTGTGTGCTCATCATGACAAAAAGTAGGAGGAAACCACAATAAAATTTCTAGCCCATCCCCAGTCTCAATTAAAAAAAGTTGACTTGAGTGCCAAGTTCATTTGAAAGACATGATCATCTCCTTATCACTTTTACTCTCATTTTTTACATTACCCACCACCCAACCCTCAAGGTCCTAGGTACAATAGACAATTAACCCAGTTAAAATTAAAATGTGACTCAGGGTAAGCACATAATTCATTTCAGCACATCTTACTGTACTTTTAAACCAAACATTGTGTAACCAAGCAAACACTTGCCAGTAAGGGGACTGTTTTCAATACAAAATCTCAAAACTTATGCAACCTCGGACAAAGCTACCTAGGCGTATCCTGTGATTTTACTGCAAATCATGTTTAATAGGAATCCATTTGCATCAGCCTGAATAGAGATCTCACAGGTGGTTTTATTCCCAGTTATACAGCTGCTACCTCAGGCTAGTGAAGTCATGGCAATCCCTCATGCAACGCTGAACCAGTGGGAACAAGCTTTCCCATATAGGTGATCATTAAGCTAATCCCTTGTTTTCGGGCATCTTGTTACTGAGGCATGAAAAATATCAACCTTAAAGGGAACCTCCTGTGAAGACAAATGGAATGGTGACCGCTTACTTTGTGTAGGTGCAAGCTCTGAGGCTGTCATCTGAAGGTTGGCTTAATTGCCTAGTGACTCACTGACAAGCACTCAGGAAAAAGATGAACCCTTGTAGTGCATTCCCCTCCTCACTACCAAGGGTTAACTGCTCATCCTGCCTAGAGGATGATGAATCAGATGACATACCTTATTCCTGCAGACTTCCTATTCTTCGTTCTTCCTCTGGCCGCAGCTCTTTGATGTCATCTCATACAATGCAGGTCCAGCATTCCTGCATTGTACGTGAGGATGCCGAGGGCCCACCACATAGTCCAGTGAAGGAGAGCGCTGACTCCCAACGAAGTGGAAAATAAAATATATCACCCTACTTATCATCCCCTGTGCAAAAGGAGCAGTTAGCCTTTGCAATAGGGAAGTAGAGCCACTACAAAAGGTATTTTTTTCCCCAACAGAGTTCAGCTTTAACACTTTAAGGTCTTATCCTTCCCCCAGCCCCTGACTGAGCAGTGAAAAGAGAAGCAGCAGGCTGATGAAATCATCTGCCACTCAGCTCTCTCCCTCTGTCAGCATGTCCCTTGTTAACACAAACAACTCAATTTGATGCTTCCCTTCTCTAGTCTCTGCTGTACAGGGGTGTGAGAGCAGCAAATACCAGCTCATTTGCAGTACTTACACTGCTTGCACTTTAAAAAAAATACATAATGATCTATAAGGCCTGGATCACACCTATGCAGGTTGCAGTTGATGCATATTCCAAGTGCATTCTGAGTTTTTCAATACACGTATTTTGATCCATTGAAGTCTAAGGAACCAAAAACACAACCTTCTGGTCCCTGCCCCTTTCCATAAAATGCACAGATGTGAAAGTGACCCATAGGAAACCATGTTAAATAGACTGTAGTGTGTTTCTGCAAAACTGAAAATGCACTAAAAAATACATAGGTGTGAACCAGACCTTAATGAATAGAGAACTAAATATCTTTTTTTTGTCTTTTAGATCTTTTAAAGTTTAGCTTTAAGCTGATCACACACATATATATATATATATATATATATATATATATATATATATATATATATATATATATACATACACACACACACATACATACACATATACACATACATACACACAAATTCAGTAAAGCCTTATATGTTCATTACACACTACATTACACCACAAGACTATGATTCTAAAGGCTGCAAACAGCTGATAGGAATAGCTATTTGCATGCCTGTCACTCTCTGCTCTTTATCTACTTTATTATAGTGTGCTTTAATGACTATTTTTATGTCTTAAAAGCACAATAAAAACCAGCATGACATTGCTATGCTCCGATATGCACTATAAAGATATCAGAATACTTTGTACCCTACTCTTGGCAATAAAATGATTACATTGTAATGACAAACAAGACTTAAAGATCTTTATGCTTCTCTCTTGGTCCTTTTCTATTCCAAGATAAGTTATGTGTCAGATACCCATAGGCAAAGCAGTTAATACATATATAAAAAGCACTGGTTTCCAAACTGTGGCCCCTGACTAGCCTTTATCTGGCCCTTGGGGCACCATTCCTCCCACTTGTGCCAATAAGGCATACTTCCTGCCACTGACACTAATACCAATGATGGGGCACTATTTATACCGGTAATACCAATGATTGGGCACTATTCCTTCCACTGACACAAACCATAGGGCACTATTCCTTCCAGTAATATCAATGATGGGGCACTTTCCCTACCGGTAATATCAATGATGGGGCACTATTCCACTCACTGACACCAACCATAGGGCACTATTCCTCCCACTGACACCAACCATATGGCACTATTCCTCCTAGTAATGCCAATGATGGGGCACTATTCATCCTACTGACGCCAATTATAGGGCACTATTCCACCTAATAATGCCAATGATGGGGCACCATTTCTACAGGTAAAACCAATGATGGGGTACCATTCCTCTTCCTTCCTCCTGCCCACAGGTGCTATGTAACCAACCATCAAGCCTGAGGCATTGTTTACCCTCACTGATGCCAGACCCAGGACAAAAATTCTACCCCAACTGGCCATAAAGGAAGGAGAATATTTCAGCGTGCCTATGTCACTTTGGTTTTTGGTTCTGTCCTGTGCAGTGAGATTGGAGCTGTGCTGAATTTGCAAAGCAGGGTCCACGTAACCTCAAAGCTAGGGCATCTGAAACGAAGATGAGCGTCAACTTGAAAATACATGTCTTGTTCACTTGTATCTGATGTCGGCGATCTTCTGATTGCGCGCTGTTGAGATACAAAGTTCTAAAAAGCAAACACTGACAAACAAGACCAGTTTTACTTCGTCAACGTAATTACTGGGCTCCTCACAGTACAGAACAAACCGTGGGAATCCCAGTACTTAAAAATGAAGTTCTCTAACCAAGTATTTGATAGTTATACACCGTGTTCCTTCACGCAAGCACAATGTGAAGATAAACCACAATTATTTTTATTAGAAAGCCTCTAATGTTCCAGTTAATGAGACAATTAAGCCCGACCTGCATGCACTTAAAAGCAAAATTATTAGCAATCTGTATAATTTGAGTATATTAACACGTTGCACAACTTGTCTGATCCAGGCCTGAAAGATGCCCAATTACAATACCACATACCAGATTAATGTTGTACGTTTTGCATGAGCGATCGTCAAGGCTTTGGTTCTGTAGCTTCTCGGTAATTAGTGTCACCATGTTAGTCCTTGAGTCCCCGCTCCTCAGCCCCACGATCATCGATCCTCTGGTCTTAATACTGTCTGATCATTTCAGTTCTTGTTGAAGTTGAACATCTTCCTTGAAGCGAGCAGCCTAGTTAATTTCAGTGCTGTAGTTCATGGTTCTCATCTAAAATGACAAAGCAGGCCATGTTACATTATGTTGCCTGGGTACGTCACTCATATCTAATTTAGAACGCTCACTAAAAAGATTTCGTCATGCTGCATAGCTAGAAGCAACGATAGAGACAGACACATTAAGGCCCTGTGACCTATAAAACACAGCAATCGTGTAATACCCTATATGCATTGAAGGGATTTTCCAGTCTACAAATAAACCTCATGTTAAGAGAAGAGCACATGTCCAGTGGGATACAAGACACAGGTCCATTTCTGCCATACCTCTAAACCACATACATTCAAACAAATTCTGTGAAAGGCACAAATAATTCAATCACTTATAACTGCTTAAATTTGAAGAATTGTCCCAGCTATCTTACTCTGAACTACAGACCACATCTGAAGAAAATATGGTGACTCAGTGGTTAGGACTGCATCCCTAATCAAGCTTGACCAGGGTCACGATCAGCGTGGAGTTTATAGGTTTGCTTCTTTTTTTCTGACAAGTTTTCCAGTGTCCAAGATCTTTTTCACACCCCCTCAAAAAAAATGCCATATTAGATAAATTGGCTTCTACCAACATTAGCTTACAAAAATAGAATTGTTATTAAGCATATAATGATACCAAGATATGAACTTTTACCAGCTTAACTAAAACAAAGTCTACATAAGCAAAAACTAAGCAGTTGTTTCTAAAGCTTGACAAGCACATCTTTCTCCGACCCAAAATGGCTCAACACACAGCTTTGCATTTTTGCTATGCACAAACCTAAAATGTAGCATACAACATCAGAGCCACTTTGAAGCCACTCCACCACCACCAGGAAAGAATTCTGCATGCAGGCAAAGAACCACTCAAGTGGAGATGCTCTGAATTAAAAACCAACTTAGACACCACTAAAATGCACCTGGATATTACATCCAAATGTTGTCAACTACAGTCCCCAGGCTCTAATAAAATACAGACCAAAGGTTTTAACCCATCTACACTATATCCACCCTCCAAAAAAAAAAAAAAAAAAAAAATACATTTGCTGAAATTCTACTTTAAAGCGTCAGATTACAACATCTAGAAAAACCAGTGCGAGTTCTGAAGGATCCTTCACATGGAAGAAGAAATATGAAGTCTTGCACAAGAGGTATGCACAACAATTTCATAAAATGCTATATGTGGATAGATTAAACACATGCACATTGCAAAACCGTACATGGAGTCTGTCTGTAAACATGGTTTAATATATGGCTGAAGTCTCTCCCTCTTTTTACAGCCAAATACCTATAAGGCTTGTCTATAAATCACTGAATGAAAAACAATCCTGACCTGAAAAATCTCACTGTTTACTGATTAAGGCAAAGCAGGTTGGATCACTACTGAAACTAATTCTGATGCGACATTCTCACTTTTTAACTGTGAAAATTATTGTAATTTCCAAATTTTTTTGGGTGTCCCATCCAGTTGCTACCTAGATCTCAATTGGCCCTTCTCATGCAAAAAACAGAACCAGTGAGGCTCCGAATTGTATAGTTTGCCCAGCCTGCAGTATAACACCACCGAGATGGGAGAGGTGGTGGTGGAGCAGCATGATCTCTCCAGAGCCAGCTTATTAATGGGTCTATTGGTCTTTTAACCCATCCAAACTATCAAATCAATGAATGATCAAAGCATTCTAACCTGTCCAAATGATCACTAAAAAAAAAAAGTCAACTGGCACAGTTTGTCTCATAAGAGAAGCAATACATTTTACTACGTTGCCCTACATAGTAGCCTTGTAGTCCAATAATACACATGGATAAGTGAGCTGCAAGACTGAAATGGACATTCAGTACAACTGTAAATGAACAGATCCATGGGTAACAACTCTTAACTATCCCTCATTTGGAAGGACTGCTTCCTTTGGAACTAAATCTCTGTCTCTTTCCTTCTCAGTTGTTCCTCCTTCTGATCTGATTTATAGACCACTATAAAAACAATCAAGAATGTTATACTACAGGTTATTCTACAAATGTATTTGGAGGTGAAACCAATAATTTTTGTGCAGTAATTTTCATGTTCCGTGTAATTGGTGGCATGTTCTTTGCCCATTTACTTAGGGCTAAAAGGTGTCCCTCCTTCCGATCTCAAAAAGTTGTACAGTATGGGTTTGTCTATTGTAGAAGGGAGTAGTCTGTACTTCCCACTGCAGGTGGCCCTCAACAGTAGTGGTAATGGAGAAAGGGAATGAAGTTAAAAGGAACTTGGTTCCTCTGACTTCCTACGGTCATAGGGAGACAGCTGTCCGATTGGCCACTGGCGCTCCATGTGATTCCCAGTGGTCATCTTGGGTCAGGCAGAGTCTATTTACGACTCTGCCTCCTGGGTTGACACCCTTTTCTGGCATGGACAGTGCTTAAATCTCCAGAGGAGATCATGCAGGAACTATGTCTACCTCTCTTCGGGAAGCCACTGCTTTGGGTGTGAACCGGCCAGGCCGCATTCCACTCCCCTTCGTTGCAGACATTGTTGGCATCTTCCAGTGTTCAGAACGCTGTCACAGTTCGTAAGTGGCTCCAGACAGGTGTGCTTACCCGCCGGGTCTAAATAAGTTGTGTTGAACCTTTCTGCAATAGAAGGCTCGGTTCACATTGGAACCAGCTGAGGATCGCACAGGAGTGCTGTACGTCCCTATTCCCCGTTTCAGGGACGAATCAGGACCGAATCTATGCCTGAATTCGGCCCTGAAACGGAGCCAAGACACAGTGTTTCTGTGCAGCGCACTCCACAGCCGCAACAGAGATATGTGAACCGGCTCCATAGGGAGCCAGTCACGTTCTCCTGCTATGCAAATTGGATGTGGGAAAACCCACATCCAATTCGCATAGGTGTGAACCCGGCCTAACTTTGTTGACTGATTTGGACTCTGTGTTTAATGCCCGCCACACCATGCTGCAACTGGCTCTCATTCTGAAGGCTATAAGTACGCAATATTGTGCCCAGCCAGCAAGTAAACAATTCGAACACTGGAGCACTACATGGGTCTGCCACCAGAACCAATGAAACATCTGATCTGAGGCCTGTACTTTATTTCTATGGCGTTTCAGAGCCAGGACGACTTCCATAAGCAAAATATTATAATGTCAATGCCACTTTAAATATCTCTTGTGCATCCTACTTTTCTGCAATTGGGCTCAGCACTGCTAATTAATAATTTCTAACAGCATGCATAATTTTATGGGCATTCCACCATATATTATTTATTAATTTATTTAGCACAATTGTTTTCTTTATGACTGCCACAAATTTCAGGTTGGTTGTCAGGCGAGATTTGGGTTTCCCATATAGGACAGTTAGACAGTGCTGGACACGCATTTGGTGGATTGGGGAATTCACATGCAGGGTAAGACAGATGAAGTTATAGCACCAGAAGAGGTGTTTTCAGCCTATTGGCTCCATTAGTTCACCCACTGCTCTGGAGGAAAAAAAAAAAAAGGGCCGACTCACAAGGCAAAGAGCCATGTTTAATAGACACCAGTCAGCAAAAAACATTTTCTCATCTGATTTCAGCAAAATGGTATCTGATTGGATGCTTTAAGTTCCTGCACAATATCACTGCTCTTTGTACTGCTTTACTGAGTAACCCATAAGTTTAAGGTCAGGACTAAATCCCATGCCAAGAAAATACACTGGACCTCTGACAGCCTATGCCCACAGTTCCCCAAAACTTAAGTGACATTCAAATGGACAAAGAACATCTTTCATGTCACCAAGCCAGGAAAAACGATTTATGCAGACATAATTTCTCTGGATTCCATGGAAAAAGTGATATTATTCTTCAAAAACAGCAGCAGTAATCGTCAAATGCCAATTCTAACATTCACCCCAGGCAGTCGGCTGGGTAGTTAGTACCTCTCTTACATTAGTTTTACATGGCAAAAAGACATTGATTGTAGGTCAGCCAGGGTGAATGTGAACATCCGCCTTTCTCAGTACACCAACATTCATACAGATGGAGATATAAGCACTACACCATATGTATGCAAGATAAGGTTATTATACATTAATAGACTTATCTACTTTGGTAACTATAGCAGGTTTTGCTGACATGTATGCTTGCTGTAGATTTGGTTTTTTTTTTTACACCGGTTGCTGATGTTCTGTATAGATGCACGAATACCAAGAGGTTTCAAAGAAAAAGTAGAAGGCGGCTGCCTTGTAAATAGCAAGTCTTCTAGGTGGACTGGACCTGGTCAGGACTGGATCTGACTAGTGCAATTAAGTGACCATAAAAAAAGAAAACGAGCTGTCCCCAGAACTAGAACGTAAGAGGAATTCCCCTCACTTTGACAGATTACTTTCTGTTCTCTGAAACAGAAAGTGAAGGCAAACTTCCCCAATTGCCCCTACTCTATCCAAAATTTGGCTATACATACACCTTAAAGAAATTAAATAACCCAGGAACCTTTAGTGTATACACACAAACTTCAGGAACTACCAGCACCCGTAGTAAGAACAGTATGATGCAATTTGAGCATGAATGAAGCCACCCATTACAGAAAGGAGAGCTCCGTTGTTACAGAAAATGACCTGAAAAAATTACTTTACGCAGGGGCCACGTGGTAAGTATGCTAAGGTAACAGAGCAAAGTTTCTAAAAAAAAAAAAAAAAAAAATCATGAGTCTCCATTAAAGTGAACCAGTTAGCCACTGTAAATTTTTAAATGCAGATGTCCAGAAGATACACAGATGATTCTAGCAATATAGCGACTTCTGCACACACATCTGGGAGGAAAGTTCCTGTTGGGTAGAGACACTTTAACGCATGCCTCTCTGAAATGAGTTTTTAAAACCTCCCACCAACCATCTGTCTGTCCATAGAGTTTCTCAATTATCAATAAGGTCATGGTCAATGGACAGATATATGGCAATTTGTGGGGAGGTGGGGGGTTAGTTACTTGGTTCTGCTTTTAGGCAAGACTTCTACTTTTTAATGTTACCAGCAGTCCTGGCTTTTACCCCAAGCCCAAGAAAGCTCCAAAAAAACATAATATTCTGCAAATAAAAACATTTAAATCAATTAACTCATAATTGGCTATTCCATGCACATTCTGGAGGAAAACTGGCTCACAAACTTGAGCCCATCTAGGTGCAAGCAGCTTGCCCACAACACTATTGCACAGCATACTACTGCAACAGCTACAATCCGCCCAGCCCTTCCTGCTTCAACCCTCAGGGTCCCCAATTCATGGTTTTCTGGCACTATTCCCACTTTAACATGGCTTCGAAGCCCTGGCTGCTCGGACACCCATCCTATATCTTGACACATCAAAATGTATTTTTATGCAAAGATTGGAAATTTAAAGCTTCACATTGCCACTGTGCTTTGGGTAACCTGCAGTTTGTGTCGGTTACCTTCACTTTCTCATAGACTTCCATTATGTCCTGTGGCTTTGGTGTGCTTTCTGAAAGCGCACCAAAACTGTGGGTCATAATTGAAGTCTATGGGAAAGCACAGCTCCACAAAAACCGTGGATTAGCTCCCCTTTAACCAAAGCCCAGTGGGACAGTGTGAAGCCACCATAAGCAAGTTTACATTTTATCAACAAAGCCGTAGAGACAAATTAAAGATAGTCATGGAAGTCACTCAGCAGCCATTCTGTTACATAGTCAGGTTGAAAAGAAGACAAGTCCACCAGTTCAACCATAAAAAAAAAAAAAAAAAAAAAAAAAATTTTATATATATATATATATATATATATATATATATATATATATATATATATATATATATATATATATATATATATATATATATATATATATATATATATATATATATATATATATATATTACAATCACATATACCCAATTCTATACCCACCGTTGATCCAGAGGAAGGCGAAAAACCCTAGTAAAGCATGATCCAATTTGCTACAGCAGGGGAAAAAATTCCTTCCTGATCCCCCGAGAGGCAATCGGATCAACTTTACCTATAAATGTCAGTACCCAGTTATATTATGTACATTTAGGAAAGTATCCAGGCCTTTCTTAAAGCAATCTACTGAGCTGAACAGAACCACCTCCACAGGGAGTCTATTCCACATTTTCACAGCTCTTACTGTGAAGAAACCTTTCTACAACTGTTCTTCTACAAGGACCTATAAATCTCCATGTACAGATTTAGTATCTTGGGATAGTAAAGTTTACCCGTTATACTGCTGACATAATTTTACTGCAATAAAACGTATAATATGGTTAACTATACTGCAGCTTCTTATGAGGGAAAGATACATTTCAGATGAACATTACACTCCGCCAAGATATCACATGAAAGATCATTATCTCTACCGACCTTCACCCACTTAAGCAATTTTATATAACCATCTCACAACACAATAATTAAAAAGCCTAGTAGATATAGAATAAAAGCTTACTTTCATTTTCTTGTAAAGCACAAACTAAACACAACAGCAGCTGAGTGATAACTAAACCCAAGAACGAAAATAAGATATTGTAGCTTTTTAGATGTGCCAGCTGCATTAATTTTATTATTTTTAAGATAAGCTCATTTTCAGCAACTACAGAAATGCATTGTCCCCACTTCCTGTGAGCTGCCAAGAAAAATCTTCCTTCCTAGCTATCTTCTGTAATCTATCAAAGGCCATTAATAAACGGTACCTCCTTAACGGGATTTTTAAGGCAATTCAATCAAAACTAATTACTGATAAAAAAAAGTTTTTTTGTTATTTTTTTAAATGCGGAAATAAAAATAAAGACAGAGATTTTTTTTATTATAAAAACAATAAACAATTTGTATACAATTCCAAGAAGATTTCATCACATTGAGCATAATGGACATTCCTACCTACTGGGAACCATTTACAAGTGTATAATTGATGGATGAACAGCAAGTAGCTGGGGAATACCACTTCAACATATTCTAATGTTTTCATATGATGAATACCATTATGCTCAATGTGATGGGATCTTTGGGGAATTGTATACAAATTGTTTATTGTTTTTACAATACAAAATCTTTTTTTTTTTTTAAATGAGGAAATAAAAATACTTTATCAGTAATTAGTTTTGATTGAATTGCCTTAAAAATCCCATTAAAGCGGTTGTATTCCCTAATTATTAATTTTTACCTACAGGTAAGCCTTATTATATATTCACTTTGCACGCAGCCACTGACGTCAGCGCCGCATGCGCTTTGAATGCCCGGCTGAAGGTCCGGCAGACACTGCGGGACCTTGCTGGGAAGAAAACTCCCGCACGGAAGTGACGTCATTGACTGCGAGTGGCCAGAGCCGTGAACCCAGAAGACACGCCAAGGGCAACCGCTTTAAGGAGGTACCATTTATTAATGACCATTTAGAAGGAATAATGGCAATTACACAGCTGTAATCTACCAATTGCACTGCATGACATGTAATGGAGTTGAAGAGGTACAAATTGCAGTACATATTAGAAGAGCTGCCTGAAGGTGACAACCATGGCTCCCTCCATACATACAGTAGAGGTGGATTTTTTTAATTTACATATTCAGTATGAAATTTTTTTTTTAAGGTTTTCAGATTATTCCCTACATATTGGTGCAACAAGCACAAATTGTTGACTAGCCCATACAGAAGATTTTCAGCCAGCCATTTTGTGCCCACTCAAGAGAACCTTTACACCCAAAAACATCCTTATGTGGGTCTCAACACCACCTTTTTATCCCACTGTCCAATGGGTGCCTCCCAATTGGCAGCTGTATATTTCAGGGTAGGTAGAAGGAAAGCATGGTAAAAGCTCCAAATTGGAGCAGAAGTCAAGTCCCATATCAGCAGGGGGTTTAGGGGACTTCTCGGACACACACACACACACAATTGAATGAAAATTCTAGGTTTTAAAACTATTATACCAGAATAGTTGTACCTGTTAAATACTTACTTTCCTCCTTAGCTAGCTTTGAGCATGACACTCAACTCAACACTCAGAATGAGGGATTACCTGAAGTCTATCAGATGCTTTCTTGCCACATGTCTGGCCTTAAATCATGGCGCTCTGTAAACTACAGGTCACCATTACCACATGCCACACTGTGTTGGAGAACTGGTCCTTACAAACCAGCCTGCCAGGTTTCCAACTATTTAGAGGTACACCTACCCAAGTAGAACGCACCACCCACTTGATCTAGGACCTTGTGTCTCACATGGATCGGATATGTGATAGTCAACATTTATCTAATTTCTGCATTTTGAGCCCAGATCTGTACATCCGATAACCCTTGTGAATAGGAGCAGGCATTTAGGCATTTGGTTGTGTTCCACACTGACCTGGCAGACAGTGTTACCAGTATCCCATACATCCATTACACAATATCCTTTAGAGGATCGAAGGCCCTGATGAAGCGGTGTAGCCCTCTTTCGAACAAAGGCCCACCAGTTGTTGCGAAACTACACGTCCCATGAGGCATTGTAAAACTGACATTCACAGACATGACAAGGCATGATGGGAATTTTAGTTCCTGAACAACTGGAGGGCCATAGTTTGGAGACCCCTGACCTATAATGTACCAAGTACCATTTAGTTCCACGATTTTTGCATATGTAAACTACAGCGGAAAAAGTGACCTCACAGCCAGGCTAGAGGGCAAATGTCAAACTTTAGGTGACCTATGAACCCTGAAAATTAAGTTGATGTGTTAAGCTAAGCAAATTTAGGCCAATTCCTGTGAATCGGCTGAAATTCAAACCATGAGTGGCCCTGCTGACACCACCTGGATCACCAAATTTCGACTGAAAAACTGAATGAGGTAGCAAATAGAAATTGTCCGTTGTTAAGTCAGCAAAGTTACAATCTTAAAACAGGATATTCAGATTGCCTTGCAAGACCCTTAGATTGATTGTCTTTAAATTAAGATTGTTTCAGGAAAATAGCAGCGCCATTTAAGCACCTTTATGTGCAAGAGCTATGCGGAGACCATCTGGCAATTTTTAATGACTAATGGGTACTACAATGTAAATCTTGACACCTGCAGAGTCCACTGATCTATGCGACTAGAGAAAACAGAAGAGAGTGGTTTTGCTAAGTAATGTTATATGAGTTTTCCCAGTCAATGAATGTGGAACCTGAATGGCTGCTATATATGCCTTCATAAATCACCTAGAAAAGTGCATTTAAAGAGCTATGAAAAGCCACCTCCTACCTCAGACAAGCCCCATACACACAGCCTTACTGTATGGTTACATGGCTGACCACATCCAGAATGCAACACTGCTGCATTCTGCAAACAGAATACAAGGAAAAATACCAGATACCCTTCAAGCTGTGCTTTTACTGTTGCAATTTGTTCGATTAGAGCTGTTAATATTTCAACACCATCATAAACTGAAAGGGCCTGCTGCACCCTTCACTTTCCTTCAATATTGACACACAAAGGTCCTCAGCACCTGCAAGTTTAATACAAATACCTATACCTATTATGCAAAAATCCTGCAAATTTCAGTTCATGAGATTTGCTTCTCCCCACTCATGCATCAGAAATACAACTACAAACCATATTTTCAGCTAGGGATCTGTGTGTGTACAAATGCAAACTAAACTGATAAATTACTAGTCATATTAGTCCTGAAGGGTGAAACTCAGACGAGTCTGCTTCGCCATCAGCAACCAGTTTCCTTTTTTCTTTTGCTTGCCATGATATTCAAGTGGGGAAGGGTTAGGCCAGTGTTTCTCAACTCTAGTCCTCGGAGTCCCAACAGGTCATGTTTCCGGATTTCCCTCAGATGAAACGGCTGTAGTAATTACTAAGGCAGTGAAACTGATCAAATCACCTGTGCAAAATAATGGAAAGCCCGAAAACATGACCTGTTGGGGCACCTTGAGGACTGGAGTCGAGAAACACTGGGTTAGACCTCCTCAAGCTTTTTCGCAGTCTCTGTCCAGTTTAAGGAGCTTAAAGCGGAGTTCCACCTAAACGTGGAAGTCCCGCTTTAAGGACTCCTCAGCCCCTGGCATGGCACATTTGGCATGTCATTTTTGGGGAGAGCAGGAACCTAGTTTTTTTACAGGTGCCCAGCTCCCACCTCCACTCGCTCCACCTAGGCTACACAAGAGGAAGTTCTCTTCTTCCCCTCCCTTCCTGCAATCTTTTGGGACACATCACAGGTCCCAGAAGATTGCTCGGCCACTCAGGATGCACAGTGCGCACCCAGCTGTGAAGCCCCAAGTTGTCACAGCCGGGTGCCCACACTAGTGATGCTGGCGCGGAGGAGAGGCGGGAGAAAGAACCGAGGCTTCGGGCGGCCGCATCGCTGGATCGTGAGAGGTGAATGTGTGTTTAATAAAAGTTAGCAGCTACACTTCTATTTTGCAAGCTCTACTTTAACCACTTAAGAAACGGAAGGATTTGCCCCCTTAATGACCAGGCCATTTTTTGCAACATGTCGCTTTAACTGACAATTGCGCAGTCATGCGACGTTGTACCCAAACAAAATTGATGTCCTTTTTTCACACAGAGCTTTCTTTTGGTGATTTGATCACCTCTGCAGTTTATTTATGTGCTATTATATCCCCAAAAATTTTTTTACAAAAATGTCTCAGTTTAGGCCAATATGTATTCTTCTACATATTTTTGGTAAAAGAAAATAAAAATAAAGATTAACAAAATAAAAAATTGCAATAAGCATATATTGATTGAATGGGGCAAAAGTTATAGCGTCTACAAAATAGGGGATAGATTTACGGCATTTTTTTTGTTTTTTTACTAGTAATGGCAGCGATCTGCGATTTTTAGCGGGACTGGGACATTGTGACGGACAGATCAGACACTTTTGACACATTTTTGGGACCACTGACATTTATAAAGCGATCAATGCTATAAAAGTGTACTGATTACTGTGAAAATGTCACTGACAGGGAAGGGGTTAACACTAGAGGGCGATCAAGGGGTTAAATGTGTTCCCTGGGAGATGTTTCTAACTGTGGGGGGATGGGACTGACTGGAGGAGGAAAGAGATCGCTGTTCCTCATCACTAGGAACAGCAGATTTGTCTCTCGACCCCCGTCAAAACAAGGATCTGTCTGTTTACATTGACAGATCCCCATTCTGGCTCACTGCGGAGCGGTCGTGGGCGGCTGACATCGCGGACGCGGGCCCCCTATCGATCCTAAAGCGGCCAACGTACACCTACGACGACTCACCCAGGGGATCCAACCTGCTGCAGTATAATGACGGTGGCTGGTCTTAAAGCGGTTAACCACTCTGTCCCGGTGACCCATTGCCACTGAAAAAAAAAAATGAGGTGAAATACAAATTTTTTTGAGTTGTCCCTGGAACAAGAAATGAGGAAAAATCATCCATTGTGGATCCAAAGAAACAGTCTAGGATTCCCCTAATTTCCTGCTGGGTCTCTGGGACAAGAGTGAAGGAAAATGTCCTCAATGGTACTTTATAAATAGAAAAAAAAATAAATCACATAGGGGTTGATTTACTAAAACTGGAGAATGCAAAATCTGGTGCAGCTCTGCACAGAAACCAATCAGCTTCCAGGTTTTTTTGTCCAAACTTAATTGAAGAAGCTGAAGTTAGAAGCTGATTGGGTACCATGCAGAGCCGCACCAGATTTTGCACTCTCCAGTTTTAGTAAATCAACCCCATAATGGTAAACCTTTCAAAAGGATCTAGAACAGTGGTTCTCAACCACCATCTAGTGCCGTGACCCCTTGATAAAATTTCCCAAGTTGTGGGGACCCCTAACAGTAAAATTATTTTGGTAGCGTGGGTTGTCAGCACCCCAGGCAAGACAAGTAATTTGCTCCCCTAACCCACCAACATTTAGCGCTCCCTGAGTCCCTTCCATTCGTACAGTATTAAAACCCCTTATGGTACATTTTAGGATGTAGCACTCTCTTTGTTCTCATTTCTTTCCTTTTTATCTCTCTCGATCCTAATTTCTTGTTTTTTTCCCCCCATCCCTCTCTCTAGTCGTGTTTCTTGTTCTCTTATTCTTTCTCTCCCTTTTTCTTTGTTCCTCCCCCTCTTTTCCTCTCCCTTCCATGTATTCTCTATTTTTATTCATTGTCTTAAAGAGGGAGTCCCGCGAAAAAAAAAAAAAAAATTAAAAGTCAGCAGCTACAAATACTGCAGCTGCTGACTTTTAAAATAAGGACACTTACCTGTCCCAGGGTCCAGCGATGTCGGCACCCGAGACCGAATCATCCCTCGGGTGCTGCCGCCGCCATTCTCTGTTAGGCCCCTTTCACACTGGGGCGGCAGCGGTACAACAGCGCTATTTTTAGCGCTGCTGTACCGTCGTTCTTGCAGCGGTATTCGGCCGCTAGCGGTTCGGTTTTAACCCCCGCTGGCGGCCGAAAAAGGGTTAAATCCGCTCGAACAGCGCGGCTATAGCCGCGGTATTACCGCGGTATAGCCGCGCTGTCCCATTGATTTCAATGGGCAGGAGCGGTTTAGGAGCGGTGAATACGCTGCTCCTTCCCCGCTTCAAAGAAGCGGCTCGCAGGACTTTTTTTTACCGTCCTGCGAGCGCACCGCTTCAGTGTGAAAGCCCTCGGGCTTTCACACTGAACAAACAGCGGAGGCTGTTTAGGGGCGGTTTTCAGGCGGTATTTTTAGCGCAATACCGCCTGAAAACCGCTCCAGTGTGAAAGGGGCCTAAGGGAATCAGGAAGTGAAGCGCTGCGGCTTCACTTCCTGGTTCCCCACTGCGCATGTGCGAGTCGCGCTGCGCTTAACTGGTCCCCGTTGTCTTTGGGACCCGTGTGTGTCCCAGCAGACAGAGCGGTGGGGATGGGAAGAGGCATAGACTCCCGTGGGAGTCTATGCCGGAAGTGGGTGCAAATGCCTGTCTTAGACAGGTATCTGCACCCCCCTGAAAGGTGCCAAATGTGACACCAGAGGGGGTGAGGGTTCTGAAAAGCGCAGGTTCAATTTTTGTGTGAACCTTCGCTTTAATCCCTGGTGGGTGGGTGCGGGGAATGGGATGAGTGGCAGCACTGGGGGGATTTCTGATCAGCCAACTTAGGTGCTCTTGATCAAGGTCATCTGCTGATCTGACAACTGTAGTGGGGACTTTTAATTGCAACTATAATCACAGGTAGTGTTACTCACTGTGTCTCCGACTTTGTGGTGTCTTGCAGCAATGACACCTATGCCAAAATCAGAATATAGGGTCTCCTCCAGCCCCTCCCACTTCACATTCCTCACCAGTCAGCTGACCTCTAGTCTCTGCCCCCCAGCCATGCCGTGAACTGAATGGGCGGCTGCGAAGAGGCTGAGTGGGTGACCGCGGGCTCCAGGGACAGCCCTGCTGGGCGGCTGCGAAAAGGCTGGGAGAGCGGTGTGGGATTCAGGAACAGCCCAGGATTGGCTGACCCCTGGCAAATCATCATTTGACCCCCGAGGGGGTCCCGACCCCAAGGTTGAGAACCACTGATCTAGAAAGTGTACAAAATTGATAATACGTAATAAAAATTAAAAAAAAAAGTTGAGAAAGTGAAAAACTGGATTCTTGTCTTTATCATCCAATGAGATGTTTTGTATTCATGTTCTAATGCTAGAAAAATATAGCAACCCCTATATTCTATGGACTACAGAGGCATTTGTCTGCACCCAAGAAGCAATATATAAAAATTATAAAATAGAGAGGGCCAGACATCAAATGTAAGAACATATTGCAGGAGTGTGACGGAGAGAGGAACATCTAGTCTGGTCAATGAATTCTTTTTCTCCCACTCATATCTTACTTGGCAAGCCACACATATTTGCTAGGTGCATGGCTTACGTGACAGGAAGAATGAGGTTTACATTAATTAGCTGATATCAGTCACTACACCAGAGAGATTACCAGAGATTGCATCACTGCTATCCATAAACTCACCAGCCAGGAATAGGAGGACATACAATAGAGGGTATGAGAATCTCAAAGGCAGTGTATAAGGATGATCCCTATGGATTATGCACCTTTAAAAACAATTTCAGAATCCATAATTTCAACCCTCCTTTGGTTATTTTTAACCTGCTCCAACAAAGACAGTATTTGCAGTTTTGAACAGGGTTGTAGAGTCATATTTAAGAGAGATCTATCCTAAGAAAAACATTGCTTTATGGGCTCCTACATTTAAATTTCAGCTGGTATAAGAGAATTAAGGGGGGTTGCCATTCCTGGTTGTGCCTGTCTTCATTACTGTGGAGTCAAAGATCCAAAGTGAGTAGGAACCCTACTTTGACACACATGTATAGGGCCTTACTAATCATGACCCAAGCAACACTGGGATTCAGTAATGAATCAGAGAATTGTGTTGCAAAGCAGCAACCATATTTTACTTTTTATATTATTTTTTCCATCAATTTAGGAGACAAAGTCAGGTATGTTCATGCAGGACCACTAAAGATTGGCAATACAGTTCTCTGGCCAACCCAAAAAAAAAAAAAAAAAAAAAAGCACTTTACTATATAATACTAGGTAGAGCTCAAACTCCAAAATTTCAAAACTGAAGCCCGTCAACATTTTAAAAGGTTTGTGGTAAAACATGGTCAAGAAGTAAGGCCAGCCCATACCACGGCAAACGCAGTATGTTTTCAGCTGTCATGGTTACCCAATTCTTTCAAGGCCAGCTCAGGCTATAAAAGAGCACCAAGGCCAGGAAACTCTGGCATCTCCAGATGATCTTCATCTGTGAAAGCAGAGAAATGCAAGGAAGTCTGTTCCACACAGACCACATTTCTAAATACATTTTGCAGATGAGCAAAGGAAGTCTGCACAAGAATGATCGTGGCACGGAAATCTTACTCTCTGCTTTTCTTAGTTTAGAAACAGCTGAGCTGATGACACTTGTCATTTCAGGTCAGTCTGTGGCAGAGCCAAGTCCTCTAAACCCAGTAACAGCTTTGTCAAACGTGTCTCTTTAAAAATTGGACATTGATGTTTGTTTTTTCTATTGTTGGGTTCTATTTATAATGGCTGGTGAAAACAGAAGACACGTGAAAAACGGGCAAAAAAAAAATGCCTAAACAGAAAAAAATAATCAGTTCCCTTTCTAGATTCACTTTACTTGTAGATGTTTTCCTCAGGTTTTGTGTATGCCAATCAATGTTAATTTTTTTTTTTTTGCAAAAAAAAAATGTCAAAATCTAAAATCAGATTGTCGGATCATTTTAATCTGACAAAAATTAAACATTAGCACAGAGGGCACCCTAAAGAGCATTTTATATAGTTCAAACTACAGATACAGTATATGTTCAATAAATTCACTCTCAATTCAATATGTTTATTTTATTTTTTTAATAGATAAAAATTACAACCATAGGGAATGTACGTATTGATAAATATATTAATTGTGTAATACAATATAATTTGTAATTTTTCAATTTCATTGTCATTCTTGTTTCAGAAGGCTGCTTCTGTAAAGATTTCAAGATGTGCAACACCATATTCCATGTAATTATACAATAAAAACCCTTTTAATACCATTCTGGAAAGACCACTCTGGCCTCTAATTCTTGTCTCTAATTAAGGCAACATGAGAAGAAGAAAAACAAAAACAAAAAAAGGAGGGAGCTGTCCAATGAGGGAGGCTAGCCTGGTGGAATAAAAAAATGAAAGAAACAGATATAGATAAAAAACTATCCAAAAAAAAAAAAAAAAAAAGGGAGAAAAAGATGAAAGGGGCCCCCCTCCACTGACAAAGAATATTGTATCCACAAGTCCCAATTTTTACTACATTGGTTAAGGCTCCATTCACACCTAGGTGATTCGAATACCAGAATTGTGCCAAAATGCAAGACGCGTTGGCAAAGCCATTACTTGTTATGCCATAGTTGTTGCGCACCACAGCAAAAATCACACTGCGATTGGGGTGCCATTAACAAGTAATGGCATCGTAAACAAATCCCGTGTTTTGCCACAATTCTGGAAGGTGTGAATGGAGCCTTAGACCCCTTTCACACTGGGGCGGTTGGCAGGCGGTATTGCGCTAAAAATACCGCCTGTAAACCGCCTCCGCTGTTTGTTCAGTGTGAAAGCCCGAGGTGCGCTGGCAGGACGGTGAAAAAAGTCCTGCAAACTGCTTCTTTGGAGCGGTGAAGGAGCGGTGTATTCACCGCTCCTAAACCACTCCTGCCCATTGAAATCAATGGGACAGCGCGGCTATACCGCGGAAACGCTGCGCTGTACGAGTGATTTTAACCCTTTTTCGGCCGCCAGTGGGGGTTAAAACCGCACCGCTAGCGGCCGAATACAGCTGCAAGAATGACGGTACAGCAGCGCTAAAAATAGCGCTGTTGTACCGCCGACGCCCCCACCGCCCCAGTGTAAAAGGGGCCTTAGTGAGTTGTAGAGCATACAACTAAATACATTCACTTTTGCACGCTCCTCTTCTGGACTACAAGAACACTTCCCCCTCATATTTAAATTTTTTTTTTTTTTCCCCCATTTTGTTCAATTGCAAATATTTTTAATTCTTGGGCTACTAGAATCCAAAGCTTTTCAACTACCTTTGGGTTGTTTTTAGAGATTACACCTGGCAAGTTTCTCTGACTCACCACAGAGAAAAAGGGATGAACCCAGGGATCAGGTTGACAGCCTGCCCATAAAGGATGCATACACCTAGGCCCATATAAAAGCAGTACTGATTGCAATGTCTATGAACAGTACCAATAAGGATTCCTCTGAGGATGTCTTTTTCTTTTAAGTTTTTGATAGATCAGGGAAGGTGAGCAGCTTTCCCCACTGGGGATATTCTCTCCTCTTGCTGTTGTTTTGCTGGGGCAGGAGGCAAGGCAAATGTTCACCAAGAACAAAGCAATAAAGAACATTTATTGAGTGAAGAGGTTTCAGAAACTGTCGGGTTTTAATTGCCACCTTTGTACTTAGTCCCTTTTGGAGACATTTCTGTTCACTCCCTGCCACTGTGGAGGAAGTGGACCAAATTTTCCAACGGGGAGAGGGACATTAACTTTACTTTTTTTGGATAGAATGAGGACAGTATAAAACAAACAGCCTATAACATTTTATGAAAAACCCTTGAAAAAAAAAATGTTCAGATCTCAGGGTACCTGATAAAACCATATCACAGGGGGGTCAGAGGGGAAATTGCCCCTTAAACTGGTGGTCAGCGGGATAAAGGCCCCTCATGCCACTGGTCAGAATGCCACTCTTACAGATAGCTAAAAATGAGATTTGGTGTCATGACTTTTCAAAGTGGCACAGGCACCATCAAGTTGGAGGTCAACTAGCCACAGCCCAAGGAACCACCAGCAACCACCGGAAGGACCCTAGGGTTCCACAGAACCCTGGTTGAGAAGGTCTAGTTTAGAGCCAGTCAGATTTTTGTTACTGTGTGGGATTTAATTTCACTTCCTATGTGGTCACCAGGACAGAAAGGAAGAAATAAATTCCCCAACAGGGATTCTGCTATAAAAACCTGAGAAAAGTTACTATGAGCTCCATTAACAGAGGAGCTTAAAATATAGACATAAAGGTTGTCACTGCTGAGCTGTCCTGAAAATGCCAGGTGCCTGGATGACCCTCTGCCTTAAAACCTTTGTGTTATTAACCCAGAACAAGACATGTATAAGAACTTGGATTTCTCCAACATTCCTGATCTGCATATTGGTTCCAAGCTAGAGATTCTGACTACTAAACAACTTAACCACCTGCAACAGAGGAATGTTTATACTGACATGACTTTGACCGTTCTGGAATTTACGCTTGGTTAACTATATATGATCATCTGAAGAATCTTAAATTGGAATAAATTTACACGATGAGGATCCAGCAATACAACACTTCTGGAAGTGTCTCAGATGTAAAGATTCTTCGAGATCGCAGGAACAGACAACAGAGTCATGTTACGTCTAGTGCAGTGATCTCCAAACTGTGGCCCTTTGCTTGCCTTTATCCAGCCCTTGGGGCACTATTCCTCCCACTTACACCAACAATGGGGCATAATTCCTCCCACTGACACCAATGATAGCGAACTATTCATCCCACTGACACCCTTGATGGGGCACTATCCCTTCCACTGACACTAATGATGGGGCACCATTCCTCCCACTGAAAACAATAATAGGGCACTATTCCTCTCATTGACACCAATGATGGAGCACTATGCCTTCCACTGACAACAAGTCTGAAGGAAAGTAACCTGTCCCTTTTTTTGTTTAGAAAGTTTAGTGGATCAGAAAAACAGCCAGCTAATAAGTAATGGAAACCCTTGTATTTTTCACAGGACACGTTTACTAGAATCTTTATCTATGGCTTCCTTTCAAGAAATCAACACCCAAACCACACCAAACGATGTTTTTGTTGCATGTTACCCAAATTTTAACACATCGCGATTCATCTTCATATTTAGAGACGTTTTTAAACATCATTAGAGAAGCATACCTGTCGCACGTATCTGCAACCGGAAAAAAAAAACAAAAAAAACTGAAAGCTAGTTTACGTAAAACAGTTATAATGGAATTGATATAAAAGATAAGCTTCAGGAGATAAGACCTGCATATAAAAAGACGATAATGATGGTACCGCCAGGGGCTATATCTTACTATACACAGATTACATTCTGTTTATTAACCCCATCAAAGATCTGATAGCTGATGACTGAGAGCCTCCTTGAGCCTAAAAATGGAAGCTAACTTAGATAAAAAAGGATGTATGAAAGAAGATTTATTATTATGTGTGCAGCTACGCATGTCATTAAAGCGCAAGCTCACCTTTACAGAAAAATCTGTAAGGTGAACTTACGCAGGACCCCCTCCTCACCCCCCCCGCCCTGTCCCGCTGACCTGTTACGCAGCTATCTCCCATTCTGAGCCCAGTATAGCTGCGTCACTGGTCCGGGGCTTAGAAATCCTCTCGGGATTCGCGCGTTTTCTTCCCCGCTGACAGGACGGGCTACGCAGGTTCTGATTGGCTGGCACCTCCCATGTGACCAATTAGAATGCCTTGAAACTTCCCTTCTGACGGGATACATTTTGGAGATTCACCTGTGGGGATTTCTAAGCCCCGGACCCTTGAGACGGCTATACCGGGGCTTAAGGAGATCGCCTCAATACTGGTCAGCGGGGCTTGGGGGGGGGGAGGGGTGAAGGGGATCCTGTGTATGTTCACTTTACAGATTTTTCTCTAAAGGTGAACTTACCCTTTAAATACGTGAACATTTAAAATTTTCATACAAACCAACTTCTGAAGTTACAGGTTTCTTTTTTTTATTTTATTAAGGATTACGCATCAACCATCAGTACCTTCCTGTCTTAGTGACCCCCAAACTACAATTCCTTCCTTGATCATCACTGGACAGGTAGTGAGGGAAAGTCTTTCCAAGGGGATAACAGACAAATAAAAAAAAAAATTTATGGTGGACGCACAAACTATCAAATAGCCATAACGTCCCATCTAAATCATTTAGATTCAAATTTGGATCAGGTTCGATAAAACTGAGTTGATGGATTGGGTACAAAAGATACCAAGATACTTTGTTCATTAATTAAGTATTATGATCAACTAAATCATGAGATTTCATGGTAGAATAGATAAGATATGATCATAGGTTACCTTCTGATCAAAATCCACTTCTTTGTATATGGTATATTGATCGAACGGGTTGTCAGCTATAATTATTTAGGCTTGTGAACTGTAGCTTGATTGTTTCCATTGGAAGAGTTTACTCGGAAAGGAAACTGATCATTAATCAAAGCGTCAATGACCACCAATAGACTTTAGGGATTGAAAAAAAAAAAAGAAGAAGCGCAACCAGTGTGTTTAGAACACACATCTAGTATTTTAAAAGAAAGGTGTAAACCCAGAAGGCACAACAGCTTAAAGTGGAAGTAAACCCATCCATAAAACAGTTTAATTTCCGGTGTCTTGCCGAGAAAGGTCCCCTGGCGTATAAGGTCCCCCCTGTACTGCGCTTGCGCAGTATGAACGACTAAGGAGCCACCGAAAATAGCCGAAGCTGAAAACCTTCAATCAGCTGTACACGGCGCCTGCGCCCTGGGTCCAGGTTCAAGCCCCACCATCCAAGTGGACCTAAAGGGAGAATAAAAAAAGTGCCGAGCGAAGCGAGGCCGTGCCCGAATCGTGGCGAGCGAAGAGAGCCCGCGAGGGGCCCTCTTACAGGCCCCATGTACAGCCGATTTACAACTATTCGGCTTCGGCTATTTCCGCCGACTCCTACTGCGAAAGCGCTGCGCCTGCGCAGTAGAGGGGGGTCCTTATCCGCCGAGGGGAACTTTCTCGGCAGAACACCGGCACGTGCCGGAAATGTAACACTCTTAACCAAACTGTAAAACCATCCAATGGCAGGCGTCATAACTGATCACATGTGCAGCAGCATGGCAGTTGTAGATTAAACAGAGGCCAAGATGGCAGCTTCCTTGGCTGAAAACAATAGGGGGGGGGGGTACTTACACTTTAAGAAGATTGCTCTGAGCTATTTTCACATGAGTAAAAACAGAACTGAAAATTACCCTGCCCTACATTATATTACATCCCCTCAAAGTTCAACTGCAACAAGAATGAACGATTACACCCCGCAGTAAAGATTACTAAATAACACTGTGGCAGATGACTTTCGGTACGTTATGACAGCCGCTGTTACCTGTGCAGATGTTTAGCTGACAGGGTAAACACATCCAACAGATGGAAGATTACAGTTTGCACTTTGGAGGTCATCAGCCGTTTGAAAGCTGGCAGACTCTGAAGGCCACAAAAATTCTCACACTTTTTTACATAATGGGTGAAAAAAGTTTAGCATTTCTTTTTAAATGCTGGACAGAATTTTTTTTATTTAAAAGAAAAAACTCTTATAAGCATTAAAATTTGAAATACAGGTAAACACATTCATGTCTAAATACCTGTATTAATTCTCCAATGAAATTCTGGAAGAAAATACGTTCTTTGCTTTACAGTCTCTTGGTCACTCCCCTGATAGAAGCCCGATTTGTAGGTTCTGAGCTTAGGAAGCGCTAAGTTGCTATCACCCTGTTCACCGAGATCCCGTGGGGGTTTGGGTGAGGTGGGCATGTTGGCTAAAGGGGTACCCCTTTCATTAAGCCCCCCCCCCGTGTCTTGTTTGTTGCCTGTGTCACAGCAGCACCTGTCCCATAGCCTTCTTGGTTGCTATGAAGTAGGCCGCCCCTGCTGCCTAATGTCCTTCATTGCCAGGACATGGGCAGCTGCCAGTATCCTGGTATCCATTGGCAATCTACGTCCTAGTGTAAAATAAAAAGGCAGAGGCGGTGGAACTGACATAACCCTTCATATCCCTGCATACCTAGTGATGACACTTATCTTGGGGAAGCACCTAGTTAGTGAGAGAAGCATAGTTATTTGTCTCTTTGGCAGATAATTGGTAGGGAAGCTGTGGGGGCCCACTGGCAACCATGCTATCTCAGCAAAAACGAGCAAGGCAGTATAAAGTGTTGCCCAAGGGACAGGAGCAAAAAAAAAAAAAAAAAAAAGTGTAGCAAGACTTCTTCTCTAAGTGCAGGAGATATTAACACTGCCCATAATAGCTCAGAAAATGGATTCTACACTCAAAATGTTTTTCTCTTAGCAGGCTGTGTGCATATTTTAAAGTCTGTGAGCTATTAAAACACACTAAGCCCAGAAGACAGAAATTTGAGGCAGCCGTCTAGAATTTTACGCATTGAAAACAATCCCCCACGGGTATTTTCAACCAGGTTAAGAATGTGTTGTTATTTTTTTATGTAAAATGCTGTTCCGTGTCATCCCCCAAGCAAGGTTCTCTCTCAATTTATCATGCATGACATCTTACATTAATAAGCAGGTATTGTGATAGAAAAGATATTTCATACTTTATATGACTGAAGCGTAGAGGGCTTGGGGCTACGTGCATCACTACAAAAAGGAGCCTCGGTAGATAAAGTGTTTCAATGGAACAGTGTTCTTAATACTCATAGAAACCAGCTTCTTAGTTCCAAACAGAAAAAAACACAAACAGAAAAAAAAAAAAGACAGGTGGAACCCGACTGGTTAGTACAGGCATAAAGGGAATAGACGGAAAATGTGTAATATTGTCCCAGAAACCAGCCTCTTCCTCCAACATGCCCCAGAAACTCAAAAGGGAAAGCTAATTTGTTGAAGGGACAACACTGTCTCAGTTTCAAGGTCCGTTTAGTACCCGATAAGGAAAAACTTTGGAAAGGACCATGATGGGAAAAAACTTAAAACTCCCACGCACAAGGCTGGACAAATCCCTCTGTTCTTTAAAAACTACAGTTGACACCTAATTTTTGAGGCTCCCTTTAGTTTTTAATGATGCAGACTCATGGATTAAAAAGGCTGGCTCCTAAATTCCATATTCATTTGTCCTCCCCTGCTTCAATACCTACATTGGTCCATCAACCTGATGGATGTCCAAGGGAGATCCTCAACTTTTCAGTTCAGGTTGGAAAATGCCTAAATGTGGAGGCCAACTTTTGTGGGGCCATACCTGTATTGGTCCATCAACCTGATGGACGTCCTGATAAACCAATGGAGATCCTCGATTTTTCAGTTCAAGCTGCCAAATACCTACCAGTAAGACCCCATTCACGCTGAAAGCATTTTTCTGGCATTTTAGCGCTAAAAATAGCACCTGTAAAGCGCCTGAAAAACGCCTCCCATGACACTCGAGTGCTTTCACAATGGGGCAGTGCGCTTGTGGGACATTCTGGAAAGTCCTGCAAGCAGCATCTTTGGGGCGGTTTGGGAGCAATGTATACACCACTCCCAAAACACCCTGCCTATTGAAATGAATGGGAAGTGCTGCCAAAAGTGCCTGCAAAGCGATTTGGCAGCGCCACAACACGGGAGCTTTTAACCCTTTATTTGGCCACAGGCATGGGTTAAAAAGCGTCCTGCTAGCAGCCAAAAAGTGCCGCTAAAACTAGCAGCACTTTACAGCTAACGCTGCGCGGCCCCAGTGTGAAAGGGGTCTAAATGAGGAGGCCAACTTTGTGGGGCAATACCTGTATTGGTCCATCAACCTGATGGATTTACTGATAGACCAATGGAGATTCTCAACTTTTCAGTTTAAGTTGGAAAATGCCTAAATGAGGAGGCCAACTTTGTGGGACCCTATCTTGTATTGGTTCATCCACCTGATGGATTTCCTATTGAACTGAAAAGTTAAGGATCTCCATTGGTCAAAGTTGGAAAAAGCCTAAATGAGGAGGCCAGATGTGTAGGGCCACTAGGCCTCTCAGGATGAAGGCCATAAGTACCTACAGGTGCCAAGATTTCATTTTTTACACCAGCCAATAAAATAAGGAAAGGCTGCCTTTAATGGCTCACTTAAAGTCCCTCGATCCTTAGAACTGGGCAAACTGACCGGAGAACATCAGTAACTGTAACCTATCCATACATCCCATCCTTGTTACTGTCTCAAAAGGTCAAACGTTTTCCTTAAAGTATAAAAGGGAAAAAAAGAAGCAAATCCTGCCAGGGATAAGTATGTTTTTTTTCTTCATTTCCTGAGCAGACAACAAAATTTTTCTTCAATAACATCCCTGAAAGACTCAACCTCCTACCCACATTGTTGGAACACATTTCAAGGATTCATAAGCAGTCATGCGTACTCAGTGGAATATTTTATTCTATATAATACACAGTGCTTAGTGCTGTACAAGTAAGAACCACAGAAGCTCTGCGAAGCGCGCTGAACATAGACAACTTGAATAGGACCCTACGTTTTATTAAGTAACAAACACTCCAGTATGCTAGAGAGGCCTTCATTAAATCTTTGTAAGAGCACTGTACACAAAGCATGAGACCTCAGGGAAATAAACAATACGTTCAAAATAAGGCCTAAGAATCAGAATCTTAGAGTAAATGTAGCAGAGCAAATTTGTGTGACCAATCAATTATCAACTGCAAGTTGCCGGATTAATATACAAAGAGCTTCTACTATTTAGATGTTAGATCAATGAAGACATCTGTCGCCCAAAGGAAAAAAAAAAAAAATCATTAGGTTCCCCCCCCCCCCACAACGCATGTATGCTGACTAGGAACATGTGGACAGGAGAAGAGCGCAAAGTGATCATAGAGGAGATGACCCAAGTGTGTTTTAGCACCTTCACTGACCAATAAGCAAGCTGAAGGTGTGTCCTTGATTACACAGTGTCTGGCTATGATGCTAGGCAGAGGTACCTAAATCGCAAAAGTGGCTGAACGTGAATACTAATACTTTGGCATGGATAAATGTTGTATAAATGCACTTCAGTCATAGCGATGTCGATAAAAAAAAGCAAGATGATGTCATATGCTTTTATGACCTGTGACATTCAGGCCTCCTTCACACTAGCAGTGCTCTCTGAAGAGTGATGTACTTTCAGATTGCTTTTCAGAGAACATTTGACAGGCGGCGAGATGTCATACTGCCTCTCTTCATCGCCTGCTTTAACCCCTTGATCAACATACTAGTGCACTGCAGCCTCATCCATTGCATGCAGTAGCGGGACACTTGCCGCACCCATGTACACCCCCAGCCGCATCTAAAGGGGGTAGCAGCGCGCGTGTGTGTGTGTGTGTTAAGATTACAGCTCAACTGTAGGGTTTAACTGCCCCCGAATATCACATGTGAACGAGCCCTTAAAATCAAAATTTCAGAAAGTGACATCAAAAAATGTATCATTTAGGCATCACGACAATGGAACACCTGTGTGATAAGGGTCCCGAATGGTCCATAGTATGCAATCTGATTGTAAACTTTTCTACGTGTTTACCAAAATTAAGCAATATGAGGGCAAACCTATACAATCCACTCAATTCAGATCAAAGCAGGCTCTTGCACCAGCATAAGTTGATGGTGGATCTGAAGGAGTGTGTACAATCAGATTGTATCGTGTATGGTCAGCCATCAAGTCGGGAAATTCAGGCTAAGCATTTTGTCAGGCTGGCAGAAATACTTCTCCGGGTGCTAAAAATGTATCTCTAAAAAAAAAAAAAAACCCAAATGAGCAATACATCAAACGTCGGTAGATGGCCAAGCATGGCTAACACAAAGGAATGTGTTTAGGGAGAAAACAGACTGGTCTCCAGATAGAAGGGGAATTCCACCATTCCCTGGGAGTTATGGCAAAGTCCAGAGAGCCAAACAAAGCAAAAAGTCCAAATTTAGATCCTAAAGGAGAACACAGGGAGAAAAAAAAATAATTCAGTAACTATTACATGACGAATTTACCAGAGTCTGATTTACTCCTTTTATAAGACTTGGGAAGAAAGTGCTTTAAAGCTGAATTCTGCAACCAGAAGGTTCTTCTCTGGAAGATTTACCTCCCCTTATGACCAGGCCATTTTTTTGCGATACGGCAAAATGTTATTCAACTGACAATTGCGCGGTCATGAGACGCTGTAACGTTTATGTCCTTTTTTTATCCCAAAAATAGAACTTTCTTTTGGTAGACAGATTTGAAGGAAAAAAAAAATAAAAAATTATATATATATATATATATATATATATATATATATATATATATATATATATATATATATATATATATATATATATATATACACACACACATTTTTTTTAATTTTTTTTTTACTTTTTGCTATAAACCATATCCAATAAAAAAAAAATTGAAATCTAATTTATTCATCAATTTAAGCCAATATGTATTTTGCTACATATTTAAAAAAAAAAATCCCAATATATTGATTGCGTTGCGCAAAAGTTATAGCGTCTACAAACTATGGGATATTTCATTTTTTTTTTTTACTAGTAATGGCGGCAATCAGCGACTCATAGCAGGACTGCGATATTGCGGCGAACAGTCAGGACACTGACATTTGATGCTTTTTGGGGACCAGTTACACTGCTAAAAAAAAAAAAATTATGTACCAATGACACTGGCTGGGAAGGGGTTAACATCAGGGGCAATCAAAGAGTTAAATATGCGCCTGACCAGTGCTTTACTACTGTGGGTGTGGGGGAGGTGATTGTACTAGGGGAAGGCATGGATCAGTGCCCCGGCTTAGCAGAGACACAAGATCCATGCCTTCTGTATAGAGCTGGGTGATTTTCTCTAAAAAAAAAAAAAAAAAAAAAAAAAAAAAAAAAACACCTCGATTCAAATAGTTTTTTTTTTTTGTTTGGGGACACCGCGCCGGTCCTGAGGAGTTGCGGGCAGGAGCTTTTAGGCGAGGCCGCGGCATCCGGCCTCGCAGACTAGGCTGAAGCCGCGGCCTCACCTAAAAACTCCTGCCTGCAGCTCCTCAGGACCGGCGCGGTGGGAAAAAAAAATCGATTTGCTTAAATTTTGAATCAATTTTACCTCTCAACTCAATTCAAGATTTAAATCTATTTTTTCCCCAGCCCTACTTCTGTACTGACAGAACAGTGATCTGCCTTGTTTACATATAGGCGGACCGCCGTTCTGCTTGTGTACAGAAGCATCAAGTCAGCCGTACCTGCCGATCAGCTCCCGCTGTGTCTAATCACAGCGGGAGCAGCCCGTCGGCTGTGTGCGCGCACACCCCAAATCCAGAAGTGCAGGATCAAGTACTAGGTACGAGATCCTGCACAGCAGAGCCGCCTTGCACCCATAAATTTACAGTATACGGTCAGCAAGGGGTTAATGCATAGAATGTGTTACGGTAAAAAAAAAAAAAAAAAACCTTGAGCCTTTACCACTTTACAGCTTGTCAACTCTTTGCATTTAAAGTGGTCCTAAACCCAGGACCCTGCATTCACTATATCTAGTCTCCCACAGTACACAGAACATGGAAATGCAATAGTTTTAGTAAACAAACTGCTTAATACCTTTTCTCATCAGCAGTATATCAGAGTCTTGTGACTTCTAACAGTGTTTGGTTAAAGCTTGTAGGAGTTTTCATTCTCCCCTGACCCTCTGTCTGGACAGTGTTGATTGGCCCTGTGCTGATCACATGCACTCTCCCAAGAGGAAAAAAAAAAACAAAAAAAAACAACAACTCTCTAGCAATACACACCAAACTGAGCATGTGCAGCCTGACTCCTAACGCTCTGTTCTATCGAGAGATGGGTTGGAGTCAGTTAAAGAAGAGGAGGATCAGAGAAGGCGGGATCACACAGCCTTTAATGCAGAAGATTAACCCCTTAGGTTCCACAGTGAGTATAACAAGCATGCTTTACTGCATATACAGACTCATTTTACTGTTGTGGGTTAAGTAACACTTTAAGTCTATGGTAATGCGCCGTAAACGTGCCTATAGCATTTATAGTGCATTTGAAAAGCATTTATCAAATATCAGTGAGGTGGAAAAAACACTCCCTTCCCCCCCTCCTCAGGAAATCACTTGGAGGGCGTCTGGGGAGCGTTTTTAACATGTGCGTTAAATGCCTCCAAAATGGGCGCGTTGGTTCGCATTAGCGTAACCCTTCGATTTTTGTATGTGATCTCAGCCTAATGGCGAACCTACACTATAAGGCCCGAACATATCGGTAATGTAACTGCTGGTGACCAGATAACATGGAACGGCCGACAGCAACGCTGTAAAAAAGGAACAGCAACTCAGAACACAGCGGCCACCGATCAGCGAAATGTAGCGGAACATTTGTATATTCATCATATGAAAGATTCCAATCCAGAAACTATAATCTGAGAAACTCATGTTAACAGGGCAGGGAGTATTTATACTCAAAAAATCCATGGAGTATTACATAACACATGTAACATATGGAAATCCAATCCAAACACCACCGAGCTGTAAGATTAGAACACAAACCACGGGCCCCATACAGCTGGTGGATTATATAACGCATAATATAATACAGGCCTCGGAATTTGTACTACTAAGTGGACCCTGCCAAAAAAATAAGAACCGCCGGGATCCACCCAACACAAGGATGATCAAAAAGCAACCGAGGAACTGCAAATCTCAGAAATCCCTGTGCACTGGAGATATGGAAAGCCATCTGTGCCCCATTGGGGAGAATTACCATCACTTCCTGTTCTGGAGACACAACATGAAGAGGACAAAATAAGGCTTTAGGTAAACGCATGTTATGCTGCGTATTAACTGGCGTCACGTTAAGGTAAATTAGAAAGAGCATCAAAAAAGTAGGGCTGCCTCTTTTCCTTCAAGCCAAACCTGAACACTTTAGCGGCGCACAGCAAACACATTTTTTTTTAATATAAAAATATAGGATAAACAGACCTAGGACACACTTTTGGGAGGGCCAAAGAGAAAGCGGCACGCATAGTGCCCCCTCACCCCGCTATCAGGCCCTGTTCAGAGCTACATTCAGGTTTGAATAATGTGTCTGAATTTCAGGGGGACAGAAATTCGGACACACAATTCAAAACCCGGACTGTCCTGGTGAATCACGGACAGATGGCAACCCTACAAAAAGGTGTATGGACTATCCAGCCTACAGGAGTTGTCACCAGAACAAGTATCCCCAATGGAAAATTTCCTCTCTACTCCTGTTATAGTGACAGCTCAAACATTTGGAGTCGTCTTGGAGATAATGGCCATCAGAACCAAGACAGAACTCTCCATTACTTTTCTGGGGACAACCCAAAATTTGGGATTTTTTTTTACTTTCACTGATAACAGTAAACAGGACAAAATAGAGAGGGTGAATCTCCCTAACAGGGGCACAGACAGTAATAAAAACCTGACAGGGGTTCTAATCTCTTTGCACTCTATCCAAAAGTAAAAAAAAAAAAAAAGTTTGGACTCTAAATACACTTTAAGCACTTGCCGCCCACCGTCAAATGGAGGGACAGTGGCTCTCGTTCTGGGTGGATGTCATATGACGGCCCAACAGAACATCCACTAGGGGGCACGCAGCATGGCGATCGCGCCATGTTGCTAGGACACAGCGCGACCCCGATCTCTGTAAAAAGCCGCTGACACGGCTCTTTAACCATGTGATCGGCTGTGTCCAATCACAGCCAGTCACACGTCAATGCGGAAGTGCCGGTAACCGGCTCTCCTCACACTGTCAGAGTGTGTGGCAAGGAGAGAGGCTCAGCGGCATCTCCTCGCAGGGGAGAACAGGGCAGGTAATCAGGGCACTGATCATCAGATTACAGTAAAGCCCCAGCAGTGCCACCAATCAGTGCCCATGAGTGACACAAATCAGTGCCCATTACTAGTGCCAGTCAGTGCTGCCCTGCCAAAATATGGGATTTTCTTCCATTTTCACTGATAATAGCCACTCAGAGGGTGAATCTCCCCAACGGGGCACAGACAGCTGTGTTTGAATCCCTCTCCACCCTATCCAAAACTAAAAAAAAAAAGTGATGTGGCCACAATACACACATATATATATACATACACATAGTCCAGTGGATCACCTCAATGGGAGTTTTCCCTCATGGCTTAATGGTAATGCTTTTAAATGCAAATTTTTTTTCTAGTCTTGGATAGAGTAGAACCCATGTCAGGTGTTTATTACTGTCTGTGCCCCCCATTGTGGAGAACTACTCTTTTTGTCCTGGTGACTATGATCAACAAAAGTGAAAGAAAATCTGAAATTTTGAGCTGTCACCAGAACAGGAATATCAGGGGAAATTTTCCAACTGGGACACTAGTTCTAGTGACTTCCAGGGATTCCCTCATTTTGGAGGAATTTCCTGTCACTTCCTGTTTTGGCTACGGAACAGGAAGTGCACAGAAATGACTGCAATTGGACACAACTGACAGGGGTTATAACTCCTAACTCCTCCCTTACTAAATCCAAAATGAAAAAAAAAAAAAAAAAGATTTTTTGCCTTTAGTTCTACTTTAAATCATGGAATCAGGCAGACTGACCCCACACCTTATAGCTACGCTACTCGCCTCCAATGGCCTCTCTGCTAAGGGGGTGATAACAAAATTCACATTAAATTAAAAGTGCGGCAGAGAAAAGTCTAATGTGTAGTGTTAAAGAAAGAAATTCAAACTTTTTTTTTTTTGCTGGACGTGGTGGGCATTAGGCGAATGATTTACGCCGTACAGCGAGCCTTTTAGTAGAAAGGGGTTTTTGTAGCGGCGAATACCCAGACCATTTAGCGCACTTTTAACAAGGTGATACTTAGGGCGAACTGCCACAATCATAAAACCTTGTTTGAACAGAAACAGCATTCGAAAGAGAACGTCTGAACCTCCGGAGTCAGTGGCGGGGTCTTTTCTAACACATGCAAATCCCGCCATGGAGCAGCTTTGTGGCACGAGGAGTCGGCACTGACGCACCCAGATCAATAGTTAAACGTGCGATAAAAAGGGAGCTTCTTACGTTTCTCCATGAAGACAGTCTTGACAAGTATGGAAATCTTACATTGGGAGATATTTAGAGAGCACCACAACCTACAATCGGACTTTATTTGTATGCTGATGTGCTAGCTGAGCTATTCAGGAAAGTTTGTACTCGGGCATTCAACAATGCTGGACGCCTGGCAGTCCCACTGATCCTTTGCAGACCTGCAGTATATTAAACCTGGCCACACACTCTCAGGGTTTATGATAAGGATAGGATGCAACTGCTGTTCAGCCACAAACTTTATGATCCATGTGATTTGTAAATAGAAGGAGGTCGGTGTATAACCAGCTTAAGTCAGATTTCCGGATCTGCATACTTGTGCCAGGTAACTTTGGATCAGCGGGGCTGCCCAGCAATCAGCATTTTCAAGTGGGAGGACAGCAATGGCTGCCTACATTTTATGCAGCAGAGGTTTCCTGGGTGGCTTAGCTGCCATGTCAGGCTGGAGGAACATTTTAGGGCTTGTTCAAACCAGTCTTGCATGCGTGGAACAAGGCAATCTGCCTTATGTCCTATTTTCACCTGCTACTTAGATTTGTGCCAAAAAAGCCAGACAGATTGCATTTTTAAGAAGAAGTCTGCTGTGCGTAGAGTTGAAAGAAATGTCACTTTGGGAGTACTAAAGAATTTTTTTTTTTTTTTAAACGTGCGCATAGGGGGGTTGGAAAAACACATCACTCACAACACACCTACTCTGAGCATAACGCATGCTCACTTCTGACAAAAATGACAGATCATATTTTGTGATTACTGAACAGGAAGTGAGCTACGTAAGGAAAACCTATTAGACCACATTCATTTTAACCTATTGCCAAGCAGATAAGGCATATACGAGGTGGCAAACCGCACATATGATCATGGCGGCCAGACATTGTGTGCTTAGAGCATCACTGCATCCTCCCAGCATGCTGACTGCTCTTAGTCATGGCTTCTTATCGGGAACCACCAGGATAGAATTGGGAACCACCAGATGTCTTAAGGGAGTGGTGGTCAACTTTCTTATATGTGGGGCCTCAAGCGCGGCCCTTGACCTCACCAAATTTATTGAATATTCAGTGTCAGAGACAGCAGACACGCAACAGGATATAGTCAAAGACTGCCGACATGATACAAGAGATGGTCAAAGACTGCCGACATGATACAAGAGATGGTCAAAGACTGCCGACATGATACAAGAGATGGTCAAAGACTGCCGACATGATACAAGAGATGGTCAAAGACTGCCGACATGATACAAGAGATGGTCAAAGACTGCCGACATGATACAAGAGATGGTCAAAGACTGCCGACATGATACAAGAGATGGTCAAAGACTGCCGACATGATACAAGAGATGGTCAAAGACTGCCGACATGATACAAGAGATGGTCAAAGACTGCCGACATGATACAAGAGATGGTCAAAGACTGCCGACATGATACAAGAGATGTCAGAGAACATACTATAGCAGTTATTGGAGACTGGAGACATGCTTCAGGAGACAGTCAGACTGGAGACACATTACACAAGACTGCTAGAAATTATTGCTACAACAGGACAATAGGGAAACACACGTTAGTCTCTGCAGGGGTCCAGAGAACTGCACAAAAAGCGACAAAGAACCGCAGGTAGGGCATCAATGCCTTAAAGCGGAGTTCCACCCAAAAGTGGAACCTCCTATTATCTTCTCTCCCCCCCCCCCCCCCCCACACACCTCCCCGGTGCCACATCTGGTACCTTTACAATATTTGTAGCTGCTGACTTTTAATTGTTTTGTTGGGGGGCTGGACCTCCTCTTTAAGGGTTTAAATAAATGAAATTCTGATAAATTGCTTAAATATGCCACCATCCACACATCTCTCTTCATACATATACCAACATTTATACAATCATAAATACAGCAAGTACCAAAGGGCCGCAGGTGGCCCTCAGGCCTTCATTGCCTCATGCATACATTTTGTGGCCAGCAATAGAGTGCTAAACCTGACCCTGTCTACCTAGTCTGTGTAAATCGGTCTTAGCCTAGCAATCCGCTCACATCCCCCGTCAGGCCTCTTGCACACTGCAGCTTTTTTACTGAGCTAAAATACAGCCCATTAATTGTAATGTGCCTATGCACACAGGTACGTAAACAAGCGCCATGCATTCTTCAGTAAAACAAAAAAATTGGAAAATCTGCCTTTTTGGTCAGTAATTTACTCCTCATGATTGCGATTTGCGCACAATTGCGTGCAAATGGCCACTTACATATTATGCAGAACAAAAACACGAGAAAAAGTTTTTGCGCGAAAATACATACAAAAAAAAAAAAAACTTCTGAAAAAGTAGATGCTCAAACAGGAGTATTGTGTGTAAGAGGCCTAAATGTGACCACATGTTCCAACCCGACACGATCCCAGAAAACGTGGTCTGGGAGCCGAGCACGGATTACATTAAAGTACTTCACTGAGAACAGTCTAGTGAGTTCCCAGTGCCCCAGTTCCCAGTGCCCCAATGTCAACCGTCAGGGTTCTGGTTTGTGTTAGATTTCAAAACCTGCCTTCAGGAGGTTCATCTACTATTTAAAGAACCAGCTGAACCAAGAAAAAAAAAAAAAAAAAAGCTTTCCTTAATCACTGAAGTCAAAGTATACAATTACTGTGCCAACGACACACAGAAGAAAGTCCAGAATGTATTCCCAGCACGGCGAAAGCCACAAAATCACTGACTTGTTTAACCCATAAAAAAGCAGAAGGAAGAACAAGGGCTCAGGCTGCTGAAAGAATACGAGACGCTTAGTGGCACGCCTGGACGGTTCCATTCACAGGGCCCTTCTCTATCGCTAACAGCTGGGGGTTCCTGCCCTGGCTAAGCAAAGCCTGCCAGGGCCTCGGCTTGTCCCTTTAAGTCTGAGGCGAAGGACTTTCTGTAAATCGCCGGGCTGGCAGGGGAGATAGCTGTCAATTTCATCAGCCCCCCAAAAAAATAAACACTGCAGGTGGGCTTTGCCTTAGAATTCTCCTACAAGGAGCAGATGGTGATTGGGGACATGGCAAGCTGCAAGGCTGTAATGACAGTAGAGTAGAGCAGTGGTCATCAACCCTGTCCTCAGGGCCCACTAACAGGCCAGGTTTGCAAGATAACTGAAATACATCACAGGTGATATCATTTGCTGCTCAGTGATTGCAGTATTCCAGTCTGCATCTCCCCGAGGTAATACATAAAACCTGGCCTGTTAGGCTCGATTCACACCTATGCATGTTGCTTTTGAGCGTTTTTGGAGGTTTTTTTTTCATGCTTGGCACGTTTTTGAGCAGCGTTTTTGCGGCGTTTTTGCCGCGATTTGCGTTTTGCGTTTTTTTTTTTTTTTTTTTTCATTTTTTTTTACAGTCTTAAAAAAAATTACAAAAAAAAAAAAAATTAAAAAAAAAAAAAAAAACGGCAAAAACGCACCAAAAACGCTGCAAAAACGCTGCAAAAACGATGCACTTGCGTTTTTGATGCTTGTCCATTGAAATCCATTACATGCAAAACGCTGCTTTTTGCATGAAAAAAAGTCCCCGACCCTTTCCAAAAACGCAGAGATACAAAAAAGCATTGATGTGAACATGTTCCATAGGAACCCATGTTAAAAAATTCCCATGCATTTCTGCAAAATGCAAAATGCATCAAAAAACGCGCTAGTGTGAATGGAGCCTAAGTGGGCCCTGAGGACAGGGTTGATGACCACTGGAGTAGAGCATCATCAGCCACCATAGCACATACCCCATATGTATGGCTTTGCCTTGGCAGAAACCCAGTTTGAGAGACAGAGGGTGTTTTGACCCACAACATACAAATATATATATAAAAATTTGCACATACAATATATAAAAACTACATATATGGCTTTCCCTTGGCAGAATACCTTCTGAAAGTCAAAAAGACAAAGGGTAGTTTTGGACATGTAGGGGGGTACAGGGGTGCAATGACACCTAGTCTTAAGATGTGACAGACTATCAGCCAATACAGATGATTGATATATAGCAGCCTTTTTTTTTTACAACCTTTTCCACACAAAGGAACCCTTGAAATAACTTTCCGGTCTCAGGGAGCCCCTACTAATAATGACTATGTGTACATCTCATGATACATTAGTGTGATGGTCAGTGGTCAGAATGCTCCTTACACTTGTGGTCATTGGGAAGAATAACCTTCTTACAGATAGCTAAGATGATCAATGGTGTCAGTGGGAACTTATCTGAGAGGCAGCAATTGGTCATGACTCAAGGAACCCCTAGCAACCTCTGGAGGAACCCTAGAGGTCCACGAAACCCTGGTTGAGAAACCTGGAGATAGATATATTTTTTTTGGCTTTGCCTTGACAGAAGTCCCCTTCAAGAGACAGAGGGTTGTACAGGACATGGTAGGGTACAAGGCTGCAACGACACCAAGTTTTTAGACATGATCGAAGAGCATCCGCCATCTATATATACACATTCCCCTTTGAGAGATAGAAGGTGGCTTGGAACATGGCAAGCTACAAGGCTGTCACCAAGTGACAGCAGAGCAACAGCTATAACGTATGTAGTAGTAACCATGAAGTGGTATCAGCACTTGATTTATGTGTCATAGCTATGCACATATACCGTGTATGTATGTGTATATATATTTATTTATATCTCTTTGGCTTGGCAGAAATGTCCTCCAAGAAGTTGAGGGTGTGTTTGGGGCCACAGCAAGTTGCAAGGTTGTGACAGTAAAGCATTATCAGCCATAACACAATATGTGAATGTGCAATATATACGTGAAGTTCTGCATAAATTGACGTCGCTATGTAAGTATCTGTAATATTATAGATTATGAGCGCTCCTACCGTCAGGCTGGTGGCACAGAAGACAAGGCTCTATATAAATCTAAATTTGATAGCTTCCAGCCAACAACGTTCTGGCTTGTAAGCCCATTTCAGCGTTTTACAGCAGGAAACGAGTTAACAGATTCCAGCAGAAAAGGCTGCACTTCCCTTCGGCTACCACTATCACAGCGACTTCACACAAAGCAGGATAAAAAAAAAAAAAAAAAAAAAAAACCACAATTCCTCTCCGTCTAAACAAGATGTCAACAACGCTCCACTAGAAACCCGGCTGGGATTAAGAGATCAGAACGTCGGCCATACCTACGGCTCCCCGATCATCAAGGGACAAAAGGGGACAAGCGTTGCAATTTTCATTTGGCGTGGAGGTCAGCGGACCGCTTTAAGCAGCAGCAGAAAGAATGGATGTTAAGGGATGACAGCTATGAGATCATCTGTGAGCTGTCTGCAGGTCATGACAAGCAGAGGGGACAGAGGTAGGGTGGATGGAAGGAAGGAAGGAAAGGTTCTAGAGGTTGGGGGGGTAGACAACATAAGCAGGGCAATGGAGGAGGGGGAACATCCAAGGCAGCCCTGTCCATGGAAACACATGTGTACCTGAGCAGCACGCTGCCTTCTCGTACGCTTCCATCTATATGATGACACGAGCTCAGCACACGACACAAATAAGTACTCCCCACCGAAGACACGCCTCTCCTTCCGCCCCAACCCTGCCCACAGCCTCTTCTCATTGGATCAAGCTGCTTCTGCTGATTTTTTTTTTTTTTTCCTCCTTTCCCTTTTACAGCTTTATTGCACTTACAATAAACACAATCTGGAACACAGCTGCACTGTAGGAAATGCAGATTACTCATCACATGTTCAGATAACAAATGTGCATTAATCACAAGCCATTTAAGATAAAAAAAAAAAAAAAATGGGAAAAACACAAAAAAAGTCAAGCCAAGAGGTCGCTCTTTCAGTCTTTCATTTTTCAATCATTAACAATTTTTTTTCAATCTTTAAGATTTAATACCTGATCATTTTTTTTTCAAGATGTCATTTTTTTTGTAATCTTTTTTTTGCTCAGCCTTTATTTTCAATTTTTATTTTATTTTTTTCAATCTTTAATCTTCAATTATTTACATTTTTTTTCAAGGTTTAATATTTAATCATTTAAACTTATTTTCATTTTCACTGGTTGATTTTTTTTTTTTCAAATTTAAATTTTTAGTAACTGAAGTTTTTTTTCAATTTTTAATTTTTTTTTTTTCTCTTTGTGATCTACACTAACTAAATTTTACTATAAGGTTGAAGCTCCTCCTTGGCATTGGACTGCAGGAGAGAAGAAATTCCTTTGAATAGGGAGAACTACAAGTTCCAGCATACCCTGCTAGCCAGCTGTATGCTGGGATTTGTAGTTTCCCCACCGATAATGGAGACAGAACTTTTTTTTATTTAAAGGGTTTTATTTCTGCTTATTTTGGATTACAAAACAAAGCTCTAAGCCAGGAATCCTCAAACTACGGCCCTCCAGCTGTTGCGGAACTACACATCCCATGAGGCATTGTAAAACTCTGACATTCACAGACATTACTAGGCATGATGGGAATTGTAGTTCTTGAACAACTGGGGGGCCATAGTTAGAAGACCCCTGCTCTAAGCCCTCGTTTATGTTGAATGGGGCTTCAAAATTGTGCGACTTCATCTGAAATCACATGATTTTAAAGCCGCATGTCAGTGTGACTTGGAAGACATCTGTGCGACTTTATGCACAGATGTCTATGCAAATTGCATCCAAAAAGTAGTGCAGGAACTACTTTTTCAAATCGATGCGGCCCTGCAAAGTCGGCGTTGCACCGATTTGAACAGTGCCATCGCCGACAATAGGGTGTGATCTGTCAAATCGCATGACAAGTCGCTCCAATGTGAACGAAGGGCGAAGACAAGGTTTCACACCTAGCGCCTCATGAACGCGCTTTTTTTTTTTTTCTTTCCACACTTTTTTGTGCTACATACATAAGGCAGCCTATTTGAATGGGCTGCCCTACAAACTAAATAGGCGCCAAAGCAGCTCGTGTACCTTTTTGGAGCATTCAGCTTCATGCCATTAACAATGAAAACCACCACAAGCGCAACGTGCACTTTTGCGCATTCACAGAACGCTCATAGGTGAATGCAGCCTAAAACTAAACTGCACACTGAAGCAGAGACATCAGCAATTTCAACGACTATTAGCCCCTGTTCACACTTTTGCGCTTGCACAAATGTACATATTAGCACGTTTTTGGTGTGTACACATACGGAAGCCCATTCATTTCAACGAACCGTACGTGCAACGATCGCAAACAAGTCCACGCACCTTTTTCCGATATTGTCTTGCGTCAAAGCGCATGGTCTTTTGTTTGGCGCGCAATTAGGCTGCATGTGAGGAAGGTGCCCTTGAAGTTCCATTAACAATGACTGGACACAGAAGCACACCTACTATAAGGATGCACGTTTTTAGCCTGCTGCAGAAACACAAAATGATGCAATTTTCTGTGCGTTCCTTCTGCATCGCGGTAGACGAAGGGCTAAGGGTGATTTTCTGCAACAATTCACTTTGCAGGGTGAGCAGTCTTCTTCTAAAGGATCTGCTCGCATCTATGCGACAGCGCGCCCGCATTCTGGCACGTTCAGGTGCTGCATGTATAGGGAGGTGCGCTCATTTCAATGGGCTGCCCTACGTGCCACAACCACAGTGCGGGCATTTTTCCTTAAATTGTGCGGCCAGCTCATGCACTTTAGCAAGGTGCATTGGGGTGCCATTAAAAAATAATGGCGCCGCAGTGCACCTGCAAAAAAAAGGGGGGGTGCATTTTTGCACACCATGTGAACGCAAATGATTTTGCGTTCCTTCCTGCATCGTAAAAGCGCGAGCATGTCAGATTTAGGTCAGCAGCTCACCACACACGTTACAATCTGATTGTACAATCTCCTTTAGATCTACCAACAACTATGTAGTTCCCGGGCCTGCCTGATTAAATATAAATCGAATGGATCGTTCAGGTCGGGCCTTAAAGCAGAGGTCCGCGCAACCCCCCACCAATGAAAAAATACTACAAATACTGCAGCTGCTGACTTTTAATATTAGGACACTTACCTGTCCAGGGAGCCTGCAATGTTGGCACCCCAGCCGATTTTTGGATCGGTTGTTGGGTGCTGCCACTGCCATTCGTGGTAAGAGAAACCGGCAGTGAAGCCTTTTGGCTTCACAGCCCATTCCCTACTGCGCATGCGCGTAAAGCGCTGTGCTTTTTAACTGGCCTGGCAGGGGAGGAAGGAGGAGGGGGGACGAAATTCTGAGGGACGTTGCCGTAGCGCGGTCTCCTGGAAGTGGGGACAGGTACCTGTCAAAAAGAG